>NC_045612.1:127868195-128075695 GCF_009762305.2 Zalophus californianus | reverse complement strand
TCTGCCACAAAGAGTCACTGTGGTGTGAAACTTCTCATGTTGTAAGTCGCCGGTACGCAGAAAGCTCTCAGAACTTAGCTTACTGGTTTTGTGTGCTAAAATGCACATAACGGAATATACCATTTTTAAGTAAATTCTTTAAAGTGGAAAGAATTGAAATGTCTATCCATGGATGATCGAAGAAACAAATGTGATCCACCCATGCAATGGAATACCCTACAGCCGTAAAAAGGAAGGGGGCTCGACACGGGCTACAATGTGGATGAATCTGGAAAATTATGTTAAGTGAGAAAAGCCAGTCACAAAAGGCAACAAGCTGTATAACTGCACTGCTATGAAATGTCCAGAACAGGCAAATCCACAGAGGCAGAAAGCAGATCTCCAGGTGCTAGGGAGCGGGTGGGTTAATGGGGCATTGACTGCAAATGGACATGGGGTTCCTTTTTGGGGGACATGAATGTATTCCGAACTTAGCAAACATATTAAAAATAACTGAACTTTATAATATATAATTATATATCAGTAAAGCTGTTATTACAAAGAAAATAGTCATTTTTAAAAGCACTGTTAAATTTTAACAATGAAGTGACACTGAGCACTGAATCTATATGGAACCCAATACGTTTTCAATGCTCGTCCACATTGTAGCGTATGATGGTGCTTCGTGCCTTTTAGTGGCTGAGTAGAATACCATCATGTGTGGATGGCCCACATTCTGCTCACCCATTGCTCCGCTGATGGGCGCTTGGGCTTCTGTGCTTTGGCTGTTGTGCATCATCCTGCCACAAAAGTGTGTGTGCATGGCTTTGTTTGGACACCTGTTTTCAGCTGTCCTGTGCAAATGCCAAGGACAGGAATTGCTTCTCATATGGTGACTCACATGTCCAACATTTTTGTTAAACTCCTACCTTGATACATTCATGCACCTGTTTAACTTGTAGATGAACCAGTAGCTTTGACAAGCTCATTTAGTTTGGAGCGTGCGGACCCCTGGCATCCCTCTTCCCCCCACCCACCACATGCACCCCAAACCACACGGACACAGGATTTTTACTCTGTTTTTACCACAATACTCTTTGACTTAAATACATCCTGCTTGAGGCTCAGCAGCAACCTGTCCAGAACGCCATGGGGTAAACCCTCCTTGTCACTTTCCCCCTTAATCTCTGTCCTTACATTAAACCCCAGGAGTTATGAAGACACCCAGAATCACCACCACGGTCTACAGGGAAGTTTGCCTTTTTTATTTTTCCAAATGGCTTGGGATTTTTCTGCAAGATGGTGTCAACCCCAATGGTGTTCTTACATTTCTGTTGCAAGGGTACTCTAGAAAAAGAGGGGATGCTCCCTAAATCCTTATTACAGCATCAATTTTTGGAAGCGATAACAGTCAGGGGACAAATGTCCAGTGTCATCAGGGTGACTTACATAAATATTAGTAGGAAACACACCACATTTTCTATCTTCCTCCTGATTCCTCAGTTCTTCTTGGTGAGGACACAGAGAATCCAGGTCAATATAATCCCACATGTGTGTGGCAGGACACAGCACACATAGAGGCTTGCTTTAACTCTCTTTTCCAAGGTCACAGACAGCACCCCAAACTCAGACTAACCAACCTTATAAATGCATAACCCTGTTAAAAGAGTTGTAACCAGGGCTGGAGGCATGGGTTCTCCGGGGGAAGTACCTGGGTAAGGACATTGGGTAAGGACCTGGGTAAGGATTACGACATTGTCGTAATCATCTTCCCCTATCACCAAGAATAGCAGCCATGGTGAAGGCAGGTTCCTCTCTTTCCATGAAGAGAAAAGGTCATGCGAAGAGTCTGCGTGGTTCTCAAGTTCCAAGATCATACGACACCTGGCTGAGATGTGAGTTTCTTTCCCTCCCTCCCTCCCTCCCTCCCTCCCTCCCTCCCTCCCTCCCTCCCTCCCTTCCTTCCTTCCTTCCTTCTTTCTTTCTTTCTTTCTTCTCCTCCTCCTCCCCCTCCTCCCCCTCCTCCCCCTCCTCCTCCTCCTTCTTCTTAAGTTTGCAATTCAGGTGCAAAGTTGAGTTGATGCAGTCCTCAGTACACAGAACTTTATCAATACTGGTTTCTGCAAAAATACTGTTGTAGAGACACCAGAATATTTTTGCCTCTGCAAAATGTCTACCCTTACAATCCATGCTACCCATATAATTTTGTGTAAAGGGGACTTCGGGGGGCACCTCAAACTGCAAAGTCTCATGGTCATCATCCCGTGACTGAGGCTCCTGCTCATCCTTAATCTTGTGTCCTCGGTATTAAAAAAAAAAAAAAAACAAAAAACAGAGAGAGCAACATCTTCTGAGGGGCAGACAGCTTCAAGTCACTCCCTTTCTTGGTTTGTTCACATCTGGTGGGGATGTACAGGCTGTATCTGTTGGCCACCTAAGTGACCTTTTCACAGGCAACATCCTTGCAAGGGTTGACTGAGTGCCATGACTAATTCTGATTCTAGAAATTTCACAACTGTCAGCATCCTAAAATATGCCCCGGGGCACCCCGGCAGCTCTGCAGTGAACGGTGCATGATGATAACAGAAAACCACAGTCAGCTTGGACCAAGCCCTTCTCATTGGGAAGCACCACCATCCTCCAGCCACTGAACCTGGGGTGCCTCCGAATTTCAGGACATTGTACAGTTTGTGGAGACTCTGCACTGGTTTCGTGCATGCATTTTGAGTCCAAGAGCAGAGCCTAACTTCTGGAAAAATGCCTGACGCTTGATGTGCATTCTGGATCCAGGTCCTCATCGGGGACATTAGTTCTGAGTGACACCTGTTAGTTCTCATTCTGAAATACTCAAGTCAATGATTTCTCTTACTCTGTGCAACTGCAGACCATGACTTTGCAAAAGCTCCAGCACACGCTGACTCAGTGGATTGGTGGCTGAGCGCAGACGGAGGCATGGCTGGGGAGCTAGGAACCAGAAAGGCCCTCCGGAGTCCCCAGTTGCCTGGGGAAATTTCAAAGAATGTGATGGGTCTCTGGTAGGTGCCTTAAGCCTGCAAGTTAAATCCCTTTTACTCTGAGACTCAGTCCAGATTATCATGTGTTATTTAGGATACATGTACTTAGGGTTTTTTTGTTTGTTTGTTTGTTTTCGGTTTTTCCGGTAAGAATTAGACAGCCAACCAAAATTTGAGAAGCTGCATATTAGGCGCACCTAAGGCGTTGAGTGGAACAAAATGCACGTGGGAGGGGACATAGGAATGGAGACTACACTTCCCAGTTGGAAGAACAGACACTAGTGGAACCTGCAGGCACATGGCCCAATAGCAATGCATTCACCCTGGATGTGGTCGTGAGTCGGTATCCACCAGCTCGATAACGTACCCGCGCAATGGTGTAGGGGGGGACGGACAGGCAGTCACAGACCAGCAAGACGAGAAACATCCTAGGAGCTACTCAGTGTAAGCAAATGCCCCAACTGGGCATACTGTCGATGGCCGAGGCATCGGGGGAGATGAAGGGCCAATGAGGTCTTTCCACCATGTAGCCCAAAGCCCAGCCATAAGACGACAGTGCAGACCAAACTCCCAGGCCATCACGGGGACACACACCACACAGCTCAGGAAAGTAAGACAAAAGCCCATTGGTGCTACAGGTGAAGGTCCCTGGAGCAAAGTCCCTAACACCAAATGTAATCCTTGGAAGCACCCAGCTTCTGGTGGTGGAAAAAAATTAAACAATGACAAGATCAGACTCAAGAAGGAAGTACTGCATCACTCAAGCCAACGTTGGGTACTTGTCCGTGGTACAACAAAGCTAACGCCAAAGGGGAAGGCCAACGCTCATGGACCCCAAGGACAAGGCGATAGCCAGAGGCAGTCGCCAGGATCGTGTCCTCCCAGGGAGCATGTCTTCCTGGTGCCCGTAAGCAGACGGGGGTGCCGATGTTTGTCCGCCATGATGACCATCGGTCATGTTGAACCAAAACGTTCTGTTCATTAGATCAGCAGTTTCTCCAAGCGGGGCCTCACGGCCTCAGGTGGAAGGTGGTGGGAGGTCCATGTGGTCTGGACTATTTTCACTGTGATACTATAAGCCCCCTCCGTATTGTTCAAGGGTCAACTGTACACATGTGTAATGTCCTCCTATGTGAGAAAATGGAAAGTATACAGAAAGCGCATCTACCATGCAGTGACACACGGTGGCTGGCAGGCTGTTTCAGTTGGAAGCTAAGCGGGCTGCTTTTCCTCAGGAAACCCCAGTTTTGCTTGGAAGAGCAACTGATAGACAAACTATGGTGATTGCGAGTTGGATATCTGGCAGACATTTTCTTGAAAACAAACACAGTGAGCTTGTCACTTCAAGGACAACAAATGACAGTATTTACCATCAGTAACAACATTTGAGCTTTCAAGAGAAATTCAGAATTCTGGAAAACTTTGTATGTGGTACCAGGAGCGCAACAATTTCCCAATACCTAGACTTCTCTGATAAGATCAGGGGTTATACTAACAAACGCATTTTTTTTGATGTCATATAATGAAATGTGTCACTGTTTAAAAGCCCCTCCGTAAGTCACTGGACCAATATTTTCCAAAAGACCGATGGGCAGATGATCCATTCCAAATGATAAATAGACCGACTGATTTTAACTGAGCAGAATGAGAAAATTTCATTGATGATGATTCCGGATTCGATGTTGCAGCTTGGCCATCATAAAACAACGAGGGGGTGCATCTGAGGATGGCATCAAAGATAACCCACAATTATCTGAAGAAGCTATCAAAACAACACTCCTTCATTTTGCAGCTACATGTCTGTGTGAGGTTGGATCTTCCTCAACAGAAACATACTGCAACACACGGAATACAGACATCCACAGGAGAATCTGGCGGTCTTCTGTTAAGCCGCACGTTTGCAGAAATGTAAGACCTTTGCAAAAAACTGTAAAGAATGCTGGTTCTCTTCCGTGGGAAAAGCCACACCCAAGGAGTCAAATGTGGAATAACTAAAAGCGTTTGCATATGGCGGCCCATGAAGCAACCTCCGTGTTGTGTCATGCTAACGGTGAGCATTTGAGGGGCATCAACAGTGCACCAGGCTGTCCGCTATGTGTGCTAGGTACATTGTGCGCATCACGTCCAAACCGCAGAGGCTCCCTCCAAAAGACAAGACAGGCAGGGGGGGCTATTGTGCAGGTGTGGGGGCTTGGCAGAGAGATGTAGGGTCCGGGCTATGACAGGTCTGCCTGGGATGGGAGCACCGAGCCCACGTCCCCTACACAGGTATATCCCTCCCGCAGGAGCTCGGGTGTAGAGAGACAGGGATCAGGCAAGGACAGGTCTGCCTGTGATGGCGGCACCGAGCCCACATCCCCTTCATAGGTGTATCCCTCCTGTGCGAACTCGGGTGCAGAGATACAGGGTCCAGGGTGGGACAGGTGTGCCTGGGATGGAGGCACCCAGCCCATGTCCCCTGCACAGATCCATCCCTCCAGTTGGAGCTTGGATATAGAGATCTAGGGTCCAGGAGCTCGGGTGTGGAGATACAGCGATCAGGCAAGGACAGCTCTGCCTGGGATGGAGGTACCAAGCCCACGTCCCCTACCCAGGTGCATCCCACCTGCATAGCCTCAGCACACAGGTCATGGGGAGGGGACCCCAGGTCTGTCATGTCAGCTGGGAGCTCCAGAAGAGCAGAGACTCCAGAGCTGGCTGCTCTCTTGTACACAACGGAGGTATGTAGAGACTACTCAGTGACATCTGTGGGACCAGTCCTGAAAATGTCATCCCCTCTGCCACCTGAGGGGTTCTTAGAACTTCCTCCTTCACTATGGGAAATTACTCCTGAACAAAAGATGGGGTGACCCACCCCTGTGATCACAAACCATGGCAGGTGCCCCGGCTGCATATCACAGAAACCTCACTGTCTGCTAAAGACTCCAGATTCCATGTGGCAACTCGCCTTTACGAAACCACCCCTTGTTGGGTTTGGAGCAGCATCAGAGATCCCCCACAATGATCTGAAAATATTCCTCCCTTTCCAACCATGTATGTGGCTGAGGCTGGCCTTGTTTCAACAGGAAGAACCCATGGCAAGAGACGGGTTGCAGAGGTGGATAGCAGAAGCCAAACGTCTCCTCGGCGGCCACACATGGAACACATGACCTCTCTCTTCTGGGCGTAGACTGGGACATTCAGAATGTCTTACGTTTTTGCAGACGTGGGGCTTAAGATAAGACAGCTGGATTCTCCTATCGACGTCTGCATTCCGCCTGTTGCAATATATTGTTTGTGTTGAGGGAGATCCAACCTCACACGGATACGTAGCTGGAACGCAAAGAAGTATCTCCATAGCTTCTTCAGATAATCATGGAGCATCTTTGAGACCATCCCCAGACCCACTGAGTGGTTTTTGTAGGATGGTCAAGCTGCAGTGTGGAATCTGGAATCATCGTCAATACAATTTTCTTACTCTGTTAAATTAAAACCTATAGGTCTATTTCACCTTTGGAATGGATTGCTTGCCCAATTACACAAAAGAGAAACAGAAGGGGTAGCAGATCATTCATGAGACTACACACTGTCCGGGACATTTTTGTTTTGTTTCGAATGCCACCTTTCTGTGATTTTTCTTTCTTTCCTATATGTTCAAAGGGTTTGTCTTGAGAGCTTGTCCCCATATCCAATCCAAAATACTCAACCTCCTGTCTTCTATCCTTGAGAGAACCCTCAGGGCCACCAAGCGATGATGAGGGATGGACCCAGGAGATCCCCCAAATTGGGATGAGATGGAGAAATCCCAACATGAATGATCCTTAACCCAGTGGGGGCTCAGGGAATCATGAGGAGTTGACTACTGCAGGTGGTCAGGCTTGGGTGGAAAGCAGGTGGGCTAAAGAGCAGACAGTATGCAAAAAACAAAAAAAACAAAAACCAGTGCGGATAATTCTCTCCAGTTGTATTTCAATAACCCTTAAGGAGATTACAGTTATTATCAACATATGACCGGGATGCAGGATTTAATCAAGAGATCACGGGGCTCTGTGCCTACATCCTGGATTAATTTTATTCGCCATATCCTCCATCCTGTGCATGACTCTGCAAAGTGAAGGTGGGTGCAGAGTCACACCTGGTCCCCAGAGACCTGACTCGGAGGTTTGCTGGAGATGCCCATGACCAATTTCTGGTCTGAAAATGGCCATTTTGCAAACACCCAGACACCGCGCAGCCCTCAGATCAAGGCGCCCCATCAGCAAACGGCACAGCTCACCCCAGCGAGCACCAGAAATTGCTAACACCACAATCCAGGCTTTCCCAGAAGAGCATTCTTCAGCAGAGAGCCACAGAGATGCTATTCCCTTAGATAATTAATTTTAAATTGAAGCATCATTTGAGAAGTGCAAAAAAACAGGAGAACTGCATCTTTCCCTTCTATCCTGTCAATGCACAGATGAAGCATTGCTAAACGGTGCATAACAATACTGACCTAAGCTATGGAAACATTTTTCCATGGAATAACTAAATAATTGGGGAGCGATATACAAGAGGAAAATGGCATCCGAAACATCTTATTTCACACACAACTCACACACAATCTAAAACTCCTGCAGCAAAATGTGCAGATTAGGTAAAACGACACAGCAGGTACACACGTGCTCATTATATTATTCCTCTACGCCTTTCATAAGCATGAAATAATTTATAATACAAAAATTTAAGGGCACATTGAAATTCAAATCATTGCTACAAAACGAAGAAGATAATGTGTTTTGATCTAATGCTTACATGTGCTTACTGTTTAAGAATATTTTGAAAGGCACATTGACTTCTCTGTAAAGTGAAACCACGTGAGAAGCTCGCTGCTTTTCGCCGCGTCTGATTTCCTTCCGTGGAGGCAAACCCACGGCCCCCTTTGAGCGCGAGGAAATGCTCTACTTCCCAATGCGTTTATCAGTGTGCGCGCCGGCCATTAATAAACTTAGCACGCCAGTGCTGCATTTTCAGAGCTGGTCAGTAAACGGATTGGGATGTAAGAGGAATTTTGTCAGGAGGTGGGGCACACGTCCAGCAGAACCACAGGCAAAGGGCAGGGTGGTTGTGCCAACCGTTTCCAAAGAAATGAGCCAATGCGCTATCCTTCTGAGGAACGCCTGTTAATCAGACGTGTCCTGGGGAGAGGATTCTCCCCATTCGACCTACTTGCTCTCCATAGAGCCTGCAGGTGGGCAGCAGTTGGCCAAACTCCACTGGTGTGTCTGAGGGCGGGTGGGTCCCTGGGCCCCTATGACTATCTCTACCAAAGGGACATGAGAAGCAGGGCAATGGCGTTCTGCCCCGAAGGACACTCGGGGAGGCCAGCGTGGAGCTCGGGTCTTGGTGGTCCCAAAGCTACAGGGGTCACCCTGAGTGGGACGAAGTAGATGCAAGACAGCTGGTCTGTCTTGGGTTTCTCCAAGTGCCAAAATACTTCTTATACGTTGCCCATGGGAGCATAATCTCCTGACCTCATAAGGGACTCCAGAGATTGGCTGTTTTTGGCTGGGCGGCTGTAACAGGGCACCCCCAAATGCATGGCTTAAATAACAGATCATTTTTCATTGTTCTGAAGGCTGGGCATCCAAGGTGAAGGCACCTGCAGATGTCGTGTCTGATGCGGACCTGCTTCCTGGTTCATGGACAGTATCTTCTCATTGGGTCCTCATGTGATGGAGAAAGAACTCCAATTCCTTCTTCTTCTCATGAGGACGCTAATCCCATTGTGGGTTGGTGGGGGGGTCCCACCTTCATGGCCCTGTGGAGCCCTAACGACCTCCTAAAAGCTCCACCTGCTGACATCCTCCCAATGGGGGTCAAGGCTTCCTCACATTGATTTTTGGAAGACACACACATTCAGTCCGTAACACCTGTGCTTCTGGAAGACGTGGATTGGAGAGAAAACCCCCGCCCCTTTTGTGTTCCAGGAAACATTTTCCCCCATGCCCACCTCCCTTAGACAAGACTCACGATGCCCAACCTGGCCAGACACAGACTTCCCTCTGATCCCCATTTCTAGGCTCCTGAATGAGCTGTGTGCACCCCCTGAGCCGTCTTGGGCAAGACGCTTCCTCACCTGACTTGATCCAACTTTGGTTCAGCTTCTCTCCTTCCCCACCCCCATCCCCAGGACTTCAGGCCACCCTCCGCCTGGGTCTGAGCAGCACTAGAATGCAGAACACCCCCACCAAAAGTCAGCTGTCTGCAAAGAAAGAGATTTGCTGCTCCAACATTTCAATCATGGCACCCGTTCATCCCGCATGGTGCACCTGGTTCTTCTAGGCTCACAGGTAAATGCAAAGTCCTTTCTGCTGACCTTGAGTGGCATGCATATCTCCCAGTGGAGGCTTGCTCCTTATTACGACAGCCCCCTCCTCCTCCTCCCAACTTAATAACTGGTTTGCAAAGTCCTTCAAGCTCTACTGCTTTGCCTTATGAGCAGGAAATCTTTGGCACCCCATCTGAAACCTGACAGCTCTAAAGAGGAGCTGTCAAATTAGGTTGTGGCTGGACAGAGTCTCCATGGACATATAAACTATCAGGGGTGGCAGAAAGGGGTCGAAGCTGAATCTCAAGGTGAGGTCTCCAGGGCTTGGCCACCAGGCAGTCATCGAGATGTGATCCCTTTTGAGGGGCTCCCAGGTGCCTGGCATGGCATGGATGGGGTGCGTTCTTTCAGAGTCCACAGGCCATGGGAGGATAGAGGATGCTGGACGCACAGCAGAAGTGCGCTGGAAAGGTAAATAGACATGGAAGACAGGGGCCGGATTTCATCCAGGATCCCTGGGTGACTTCATGGCGGAGATGTATGGTGGGAAACAGAGGTAGCATGTTGACAGGTGAGGTGGGGAGAAGCGAGTCCAGGAGGAGGAAATGTTGAAAGCAGGGCACGCGGCCGGAAAGTGTTGGAGGAGGATGAAGACGGAGGAAGGGACACTGACAGAGAAAAAAAATCAATGGCACCTCAGCCCGAGGAGGTTTCCAACCAGCGTATGAAGCAGAGCGAGTCTGAGAGATCTGGGCAGTGAGTAGGGAAGAAAAAGACCGTCCCTGTGTCTGTGCACCTGCCCCTCCCATGCACCTGTCCAGCCCAGGTGACAGCCCACCATCCCTCCAGGTGATGAGCATTCTTGGCTCTAAAATATCCACATCTGGTTTCACTTAAAAATAAACAGAGTGTTCCAAAAATAGAGGGCAGCACCTGCATCTTCTTGAGAAGATGCTGACCCCAATGAGGACGGCTGAGTGCATGGTCGTGGAACATACTGAGCAAGTTTCAAAGGGGACCGTGTGAGTACAGGCAGTGTGCACCTCCAGGTGGGAATGTGATCTCCAGGCACTAGGCAAGCTCTCCAATCTCCAGCAGGTAATAATGCACACAATACAAAGAATAAGCTCCCAAATAGCCAAGTGGCATTGTGCCCACTATGACTCTCAAATACTTTTCTGCGCTTCAGGTATCGGGGCCCGCACCGACAAAATAATGACCGACTTCCACTGCAGAAAAGGTTGGCATTTTCCAAAATGCTCTCCTTCCTTCCTCGAGCTATTTGTATTTGGCTGGAAAGCCCTGTGTGTGTCCCCACTTTCTACCCCTGTGGCGAAAATCCTCAGGTATTGTATGATGTTGGTTTTGCGTGTTTGTTCGCTTTTTGGTTTGTTAGCCTATGTGAAGTCCAGGAAGGTCATAGCTCAGTGGGTCTTAATAGAATCCACACTGTTCCCCCCCGGGACGTAAAATTTACCTCTCTGTGATTTTTACTAACTTGCCCATAGCCACCATTGTCATGACAATGTTTTCACCGAAACACAAATAAAAGGCGATTTTCCTGGGGCCTTGTTTCCTTACAGAAGAAAAGAGTTTCTTCCTCCTCCTTCACAGGTGCCTCTGATGCAGAGGAAAGACGGAATTAGCTGATCATGTGACTGTGTTCTTCCCAAATTCTACAGGGTCACGGGGGCTGAATGCAGCACGTAGCTGAGGCATTGTAAGTTGCACCGGCGTGCGTGCCTGTGCATGCGTGTGTGCGTGTGCATGCGTCTATTCCTGCCATAAACCAAAGTACAAAAGAGAATTGTCAGAAAGGAAGAACAATGCAAGCCAGCATCCTCCGCAAGGCTGCTGTTTATTATCTAAATAGGATGATGGCTTTATGACGAACGTGGCAGGCCCTGGAAATAGGCTGACTGTGCACTTGCAGGTCAAGAGCCTGATGATCTAATGTCCGCTCTGATTCCGGCTCAGGACCTGGGTGCACTGGGTTGAACTCTGGTCCCCAGGGAGATATGTCCACTCCAGACTGGGGCATGAGAATGTATTTGGGAAATGGGGTCTCTGACGGTGTACTAAGATATGATGAAGTCCTACTTGATTGGGGTGAGTCTTAAATCCAATGATTGGTGTCCTCATAGGAACAGGGACACAGACATGCAAGAGAGAGAAGGCAAAGTGGAGGCAGAGAATGGAGTGATGTGTCCACAAGACAAGCAACACCAAGCATTGCTGAGAGCCAGCAGAGGCTGGAAGAGGTAAGGAAGGACCCTCCCCCAGAGTCTTCAGAGGGAACCAACCCTGCCGCCATCCTGATTTCAGACTTCCGGTGCCCAGAACTTGGAAATAACTTTCCATTATTTTAAGTGCCCCCGTCGGGTGGATGTTGTTACAGTAGGCGTGGGAAACCAACGCAGCCATCCTAACCAATAACATGAAGGAGTGGCATCTTACCATATCTCTCACCCATCTCTAAGGATCTAGGGATCATTTCTTTGACCCTCCATGGGCAGGTGTTAGGATGAGCTTTCAGACTCCCTTTCTCAGATGGGTTCTGGAGGACCAGGGGCTGTACATTCTTCTATTGGACTTCCCTCCAGATCTGAGAGAAAGATGAATGACACAGGAGAACAACCATCTCAGAAGAGGACAATGACCATCCCAGAGCAGGACCATGGCCATCCCAAAAGAGGATGCTGACCATCCCAAAAGAGGAAGATGAGCATGCCAGAGCAGGATAATGACCATTGCAGGACACGCTGATGAATAAGGCAGTGAGCATCCCGGAACAACATGATGAGCATCCCAGAACCCAGGAAACCAGACCTCCAAGAAGAGATTGCCTTTCCTCATTAAACAAGCCAGGGCAGGACATACCATCCTGGGGCCATAAGCAACATCAGGAAGCACCAAAGTGAGGAACATGTGGCCAGTTTCACTGGAAGAGCTGCAGCAAAGGTTCTCAGGAAGACTGCAGGCCAAGCACAGAGGTGGCACGTGCCCAGCCTGTGCCCTTGGGGACGCTGGTGATTAAGCCACTGTGGGGAACAAAGAAAGGAAGGAACCCAGAGGGAGAAAGGGTGGCAGGGAGGGTTGGGTTGGGGTCAAGCCATCTGGGAGCCAGTGGGGCGTTTGGATGGTGGGTGAGTCTGGGTTCTTCAGAGAAACAGACCAGTAGGGCAAATGTAAACACCGAGGCTGTGTGTGTGTGTGTGTGTGTGTGTGCACGTGGGGAGGCATTTATTATAAGGAACTGGTTCATGCAACCATAAACACCGAGCAGTCAAGATCTGCAGGCAGGCTGGAGACCCAGGAGAACCAATGTGGTGTAAATTCAAATTTGAGTCCAAAGGCAGAGAACTAGGAGCTGACAGCGTAAGTCTCGGCCCAAAGGCAGCGAGCTCGAGACCCAGGAAGAGCTGATATTGCAGATCAAGTCCGAAAACAAGAAAAAGCCAATGTCCCAGCTGGAAGGATGTCAGGCAGGAGGAATGTCTCTCCTGTCAGCCTTTTTGTTCCATTCTGGCCCTCAAGTGATTAGATGAGGCCTGCCCACATCGGGGAGGACCATCCGCTTCATCAGTCCACTGAATCGAATGCTAATCTCATGCAGAAAGACCCTCAGAGACACATCCAGAATCATGCCTGGCCCAATGTCTCAGCACCCTGCAGCCCAGTCAAGCTGACACATATAATTAACCATCCCAGAACATCATCTAAAGATCAGGGCTGATGACACCTGCCACTCAAGTGGCCATGGGACATACATCGAGTAGTGAACACAGCCCCTGTCACAGCTACCGCCCACTGAGCAGTGAGTGATGGCATCAGGAGCCCGACATTCTAGAAAGGTGTGCCCTTCTCATCATGCTTCTTGCAGGTCCCCTGACAACCTATGGGATGGATCAACGCAGTGCTGCCTCTGGGAACCCCACAGTATAAAACCAAGGACAGAAGCACGATCCAGACGCTAAAAATTCTCGCACGGTGGCTGGGCATCATGTCAAAGTGACAAACGCATAATTAGTGCATAGTATGTTATATGTTAGATGTTAGAATCTTCCGGAAAACAAGTATCAAGGTGCATTTGAAAGTATGGGCGCTCCCTTAACTTATTTCCCAATAAGGTCATATTCACAGGAGCCACGAGTTAGGACTTCAACGTGTCTTTTGGAGGGGGTGGCAGACACAATTTAACCCCAAAGAGTGGAGTAGAATGAGTCTTAACTCTGATGGCATCCTTAAGTATTTCCAGCATAGGATGGAGGACCAGCCTAACCACTTCTTACAATCGCCTGTTTTCCTGAGACCCCATTACCTTTAGTTCTTAGTATAGCAATGAATCTCCCGGCGCCAACAGTCCTTGTCACTTAGTAGGGATGTGGTTGCGTAATTATGGGATCAACTGTCGTCTTAATGAATGAGCCTATTATTGAAAGAATGAGCTCTCAGACTGAGCAACGTGTAGACCACCATTCCTCATGCAGTGTATTTTGGGGCACTTTCTTGGAACAGGAGGCCGCGGAAGACAGTCTAGGTGTTGAAATGACAGGCTTGGCATGCGTTCAAGCCTTGTCATTCATAATATAACGCATGCTTTTAATGCCCACATGCACTTTTTTTTTCTCTCGCATCTATAGAAACTCAAAATGGGGAAATGAGCTCTTGGGGGGATATAATAAACACGTGGGAGCAGAAGGAGTTTAACCTTCATAGAAAGGGCAGTATGACTTCGACATGTACGAAAATACTTATGTTCTCCAGGACATAAAATCTGGCCACAGTGCACAGATAATCCTCATTTCTGGATTTTCTTTCTCTCTCTCTCTCTTTTTTTTTTTTTAAAAAAAACATCATTGCCTCTACTTTGGAAGTAAAATTTTTCCAGATACTTTAGGAAGCAATTTTTTTCTTGGCCTGTTTCCAAAGTTCTTATGTGATACATTCAGGGAATATGTGACTGGCTTGTAAAAATGCTGAGCCTTTCTTCAGACAGGGCCAAGAACAGAGGGTGGATGCGTCCTGGGGGCGGCAGAGCCAATTGAGTGGTTTTCCCAGCTGTGCATTTGTCGGGTAAGCAAAGCTTTCCTCATTCATCACAAAGGAGGTGCCCTTGTTCCTGTAAGACCCTAAGTTCTCAATCAGAGCATGTGTGCCCCAAGGCCACATCTGCATGGGCAGATTCATGCATAGGGGGCACCAGGGTTCTGATTCCCTACCCATTGGACCACAGGATCCACTATGAGACCTAAGTATTCGGGCCCACCCCATCAAAGGCCAACCAGCAGCTGCCATGTGACCAGAACCCACAAACTGTTGAATAATAGTTGAAGTATCCCCATAAAGATGTGTCCGTGTGTCAACACTCAGAACCCATGAATGGAATCCTATTTGCAAACAGGACCTTTGCAGATGTGACAAAGTGAAGGATCTGGAAAAGAGCTCCTCCTGGATCAGAGTGGCCCTAAATCTGGTGACAGGTGTCCTTAGGAGAGACAGAAGAAGAGACACAGACACGGAGGAGAAGCCACGTGAGGACAGAGGCAGAGGTGGGAGGGACGCGCCACCAGGCCAGGGATGACTGAGCCCTGGAAGCTGGAAGGAGGAAGGAGCCTCCCCTGGAGCCTCAGGAGGGAGCACAGCCCTGCCCCGCCTGTTTCTCAGCAGCCCTGCCCCGCCTGGATCTCAGCAGCCCTGCCCCACCTGGTTCTCAGCAGCCCTGCCCTGCCTGGATCTCAGCAGCCCTGCCCTGCCTGGATCTCAGCAGCCCTGCCCCACCTGGTTCTCAGCAGCCCTGCCCCGCCTGGATCTCAGCAGCCCTGCCCCACCTGGTTCTCAGCAGCCCTGCCCTGCCTGGATCTCAGCAGCCCTGCCCCACCTGAATCTCAGACACGTGGTCTGCCCAGCTGGGAGACAACAAATCTCTTTTGGTCTTAGCACCCAGTTTACAGTAATTTCTGACAACATTAGGAAGACTAACATACCTGGTTACAGACATTTCAATTTGCTATCAAAATTATCTCCAATGTTCCTTTAAACTTTAAAATTGTATGGTTGTCTAAAGATCTATGGTTAGGAGAGATAAAAAGTCAGTGATGGGCAATGGATAAAAAAGGATGTTGAGTGTAACTTTCAATATATGGAATGATAATAAAAGGGTGGGCAGGGATTGATGCTATTTTCATAAAAGTCAATGTTGTCATAGTTGGGAGGATGAAGAGTTTAAGACACATTTTTCGGATGTGGTTGTAAATGTCTTAAAGCCTTAGAAAAGCATACTTTTCTAAGTGGTCCTACCCGGAGAGAAAGACTCACGGAGTAAGACATAAGTCCATACCCCTGGCTGTACCTTCGCATCAAGACTTTGGTGCCATGGATGGAAATCGTCTAATCAACTCACTTAGAATCCAGAGACATGGGGCTCTCCCAAAAAGCACTCTACAAAATAGGAAGAACATGGGCGGCAAAGACCCCCTTTAGAGAGAATGTTTAAGGAGGCAGAATCCTAGAGCACTGTTCATAATCGTAGGAAGGAAACAGAACAGAACACAGTGTGGAAACACCACAAAGTGTAGACCCTTTCTGCGTGCATCTGGATCTTCCCTCCAAGCTAGGACAGAGAAAATCCGAGGAACAGAGAAAACGTCCTCACCATTACAGTCACCCTAGGTTCTGTGCAACCATGGAGAAGCATGAGCAGAGGCAAAAAGGTCAGCGGGACCCGCGTGAAGAGGAAGGTGTTTTTCACAAGTTGGCACATTTATTTATGATCAACTGATCACTGCGGCAGAGGAAGACGCTCCAAACAAAATCTCACGGGCGCTTGGCAAGGACAGTGGCATCCAACCGGGGCGTGGGGGTCCTCTGCAGCCCTGTTCTCCCAACCAGGTTTATCAAGGTGTCAGCGATATACAAAGAAGTGCACATGCTTGGTGTGTGCCATTTGACGAGGTGTGGATGTTCGCAAACACCCACAGCACCAGGGAAAAGACATGACCAACACATCCCAGGACGTCCTTGTGTTTCCTTGGCTTTTTTGTTTGCATCTCTGCTTGTCTTTTGGGGGTAAGAACACATGAGATCGGACGCTGTAAGTGCAGCATGCGGTAATGGTCACCAGAGGCGCCATGTTGTACAGCACATCTCCTAGAACACATCCCTCCTGTGGACCTGAAACTCTGTCCCCCATTGACCCCCAGCTCCCCACGTCCCCTTCTCCCAGCCAAGGGCAACCAGCATTCCACTTGCTGTGTCTGTGCGTTCGACTTTTGTAGGCACTCACAGAAATGGAACCAGCCCTGCTTTAAACAGAGTGATTCTGTAGCTCGCAGAGACTGAGACACTTGCCCACGCCGTGCCTTCCTGTCACTCAAGGGCATGGCCAACAGTTCAACCCAACAACCTCATGGCCATCAACCTGTCATGCTTCTTGTCACTTGAACAGCGTGGGCCACAGGGTCACAGAACGTTTTCTAGAAACGTTAAATTTAGGACAGTGAGGCACGTGATCTCCGTGGAAGAAGAGTGAAGAGTGACCTCTACTAATGCGATGTCTTTTTAAGAGTTTGGGTATGTTTAGAAAAGGTAACTTTAGCAAAATTGGATGGACTTCTCTGGGTCCCTTTTGCTGCGAGGGGCTATATAAAGGTGACAGAAGATTCCCTGTGTCCACACCCATCCCCCATGCCTCCCCATGACATCACGTGAGCCCCAGAGCTCATTCTGGCTGCACAAAGTATGGCCGGCCACCCCCACCCCCCCACAGTACCACACACTGAGGGGTGGACTTCCCTACCAGCGTGGTGCACTCAGGGGTAATGTTGGACCCGAGATGCACAGACCTCCCCATCACTGCAAAAGGCTTGGAATTCTGCACCCAAGAATGGACTTTCTTCTGGTTGACTCACCGATGACCCTTTTGCACCTCATCTCCTAAGGAAATGGTGTGTTTTTCATGAATTCCGTCAGTCTACCCATGTTGACTTGTTTACAGGATGGAAAGTGAAGCTCAAGACCCTCGGGGCATGTGTCCCTGGTCTTGCTACTTCTCAGAGTGCATGTGTGAGTGTGCATCTACACGTGGGAGTGCCCGAGACTTTTCAAGCAAGAACCGTACAGAAAATGCAAGTTTGTCATGCAAAGGATTCTGTGCTTCCAAGTCTAGGGGACGGAGGGATTCACAGATCTTTGTGGGGCAAGCTGTGTGCTCTCTGAAGAGAAATACCTTCCTGCAGAAAGTAGCCTGTAGCCGACCACTCACACCATGGGTCTTTGAAGTTGTTTTCACATTCCATATGCATTTCTTTCTTTCTTTTTTTTTTTTTTTTTTTTTTTGATCACATTCCATACGGATTTCATGTCGGCAACCTCTGGCGTCAAAAATCTTGCATCAAACAAAGAAGCTGCCTCTGAAAAGTCAACCCTTTTTTTTCCTGGCCTTACCCTGCTTTGGGGACCCGCTGTTTTTTACTTGGGAGTGGACCCCCACTAGAAGCCCCAGACAACCTCTCCGCCCATCTGCTCTTCCTCCTAAACGTGTTCTGGGAGGACACAAGCCCCACCCAGCCTGCGAGTCGGGTGCGGGGAATCCAGCATTGGACCGGCTCTTGGGAAGAGCTGAATAAGAACTCTCGAATCCAGACAACAGAGACGGATTATTGCCATGATGCCAAAATCCCGTGCCATCAGTCTGTCCATATTGCCCGAGGACCCGCCAGATGCAGGCCCATTTACCACACAATAAAGGCAGCCATGACCAAGGCAGATGCCCTTGGCCTGCGTACAGGCCAGCAATAAACAGAGGAGAACCAGCCATAAGGTGGATGAGATATGTCATGTGTTAGGAAGTCCGAGTGCCAAGGGGGTGGCATGGGATGAACTGGATGTTCTCACCACTCCACAAGAAATGGTATCTTCAAGCCCGAACCCTCAGGACCCCAGAATGGGACCTAACTTGGAACCAAAGTCATGGCAGATGGGATTATAGTGAAGATGAGGTCATCTCGCAATAGGGTGACTCCTAAATCTAGCATGACAGGTGTCCTTATAAGAAGAGAAGAAACACAGATACACAGACACACGAAAAAGGCCATGCGGAGGCGGATGCAGAGATGGGGTGATGTGTCTACAAGCCAGAGGATGATGGCCGGACACAGATTCTCCCTCTTGGAGCCTCCAGAACCTCACACCTTGGTTTCAGACTTCTGGTCTTGGCAACTTGAGAAGATTCATTTCTGTCATTAAGCATCGCAGTTTGTGATGCCTTGTGATGGCAGTCCCAGGACCCACACCCCTGGTCTGGCTCACTGCACGCCGAACCCTGCGGACCCGTGGCTCCTCGTGGCTTTGTCAGCCTGGGGACATGTCAGGGTAGCTCAGCTCTGCAGCCGTGTCTTGCATCACGCCAGCTGTTCTTGAGCAAAAGTGCCGTGGGCACAGAATCTGCTCCAGTCCCGCCAAACGGACCTAACGCTGGGCCAGTGAAGACCAAAGAGGAAGCACAGTACCTCACAAAGGAGTGAGAAAACACATCACAGAGGCTGTTCACCCTCCTGTCGCATGTCACAAGTCCACGGCGGCCCTTGTCCTTCATATCACACAATGCCACGGGACCCTCTGTTGATTGCTGACAACCAATTACCCATACACGGCAAACAAGCACAGAGTAGATTAATCTCAGCCTGCCTGGATGATAGGTGAATTAATCTCAGCCTGCCTGGATGATAGGTGAACAGTGACCAAACTGTTTGGAAGTCATCTTCAATGGGTCAATGGAATGATCAATGACAATATGAAATACCACCGTACAGAACATCTTCATGCAGTTGGAAATCCCTAATTTCTATGAATAAAATTAGAGGTTCACGGGCTGATGCTGGAGGCCTTCTATTACACTGCTGTTTTGTAGAGTGGGCTTTGACCTTCCACGTTACTGTATCAAGGAGAGGCCCTGAAATCACCGTGTACCTTAGCAGGAATTCAAAGCAAATTAAGGCAAGACGGAGACAGAAAACCCTCTTCTGCCAAATGGAAACGATGTCTGGATGCATTAGCCTGCCTTCCTCAAATCAACTTGAGCTAAGGCATAATTGCAACACTAATGAAGCCAAAGGAATATTTGCAGGGTAAAAGCAATTAGACCAATTAGGAGGGTCATTAACTGACGGAGACAATGTCATCCCACCTAGCAGGCATGCTGGAACCTGAGACCAAAGGTCTGTCTTTTCTAATGGTTTTGGAATCTTCGGTGGTTTTCCTTCCAAAAGATGGCATTGTGAGACTGAGGGTCTTTGAGAAAAGGAATCATCACGAGTTGCGGAGACACAAGACTTGAGACAATCAGAAGTGAATTCAACTGACACAGAGAAGGTGGTGTCTGCACATCATGGGAAACTCACGGCTTGGATAAGATACCTAGTTATTATGTATGGGTTTCCCATGGCTGCTGCGACCAATATCCACAAACTGAGTGGCTTAAAACAACACAGGGGCGTTCTCTTATAGCGCTGGAGGTCCCAAGTCTGATATAAGTCTCACTGAGCTAAGACCAAGGTGATGGCACAGCTGTCTTCTTTATGGGACATTCTACTTCCTTGCCCTTCCAGCTTCTAGAGGCTTCCAGCATTCCTCAGTTTGTGGCCCCTTCCTTCATCTGCAAAGCCAGCAGTGTTGTCTGGCTGTGACCCTTCCTCCATCCTTGCCTCTCCTTCTCCAACCGGTCCTTCTCCCTTCCTCTTAAAAGGACCTTGTGATTACAATAAGCCTACATCATAATCCAGGACCATCTTTCTATTTTAAGGTCTGCTACTAGCAACCTGAATTGAATCTAATCTAAACCAAACTCCCCTTGGCCGTGCAACCTAATATATTCATATGCCCTATAGATTAGGATGCAGGCATCGCCTGGAGCCTTTATGCAGCCCACTTGTGGGGCGCCTGGGTGGCTCAGTCATTAAGCGTCTGCCTTCGGCTCAGGTCACGATCCCAGGGTCCTGGGATCGAGCCCCGCATCGGGCTCCCTCCTCCGCGGGAAGCCTGCTTCTCCCTCTCCCACTCCCCCTGCTTGTGTTCCCTCTCTCGCTGTGTCTCTCTCTGTCAAATAAATAAAATCTTTAAAAAAAAAAAAGAAAGAAAAGAAAACATTAAAAAAAAAAAAACAAAGAGGCACAATCATGTCTATACTTGAAATTCTTAAAATGCCATGTTAGCAGGGGTAAAGATGCTCCATGTTGGAACTCACCTATGTTCACTGGCAGATGGATACATCCTATTTAGCTTGTGTAGGAACGGGATTCTAGGACCTGCCCCCAGGTGCCCATGCATTGGTGCAGATACCTCAGATGGGTGGGACCAGTGTATAGGATGAGATACCACTCCCAATGGTAGGTTGCATTATAATGTAACATAACTTGGACTCTGCAGGTGTAATTAAGGTCTCTAACCAGTTGGCTCTGAATTATCCTGTGATGGTCCTCACCTGCTCAGGTAAGCCCACAGAGACAAGAAGTAGCAGCAAAGAGTCCCCTGATGGCCAGAAGAAAGCAAACAGCACAAGTGTGAAGAGCCCAGGAGAAAGAGCCACACAGTAAAAATCCAAGGGCATTTTCTAGAAGATGAGATAAAGGAAGTGGGGACATCAGTCCCTAGATGCAAAGGACTGAATTCCGACAACAGCCACATTCTCAACCTCAGATGAAAACGCCTTCCTCACCCACACCTCAATTCAGCTTTGTGGGACAAGAGGGTCCAGTAAACCTGTGCCTGGATTCCTGACTCATGCAAAATTTGGGACCATAAATGTGTGTTGTTTCAAGACCATGAGATTGGGGTACTTTGTTACCTGGCAATAGAAAACTCATGTAGGGCCTGTAAAAACCTGCAAACATTGTTATCGGTTATGAGGCAACACATGGTTACAATGTACCACATGGTTACAATCCACTGCATGGCCATAGTGTATCCAGCTCCTATCATGTACAACATGGTTACAATGTATCACGTTGTTGCAGTATAGAAACACATTTACAATGTATCACGTGGGTTAGGTGAGCTCCCTCTTCTGAGTAGTTGACCCTCAAACAACATGGGTTTGTACTACACAAGTCCACTTAGACCCAGATTTTTTTCAAGAGATAACAGCAAAATACTGTAAATGTATTTCTTCTTCCTTATGATTTTCTTAGTCCCATTTTCTTTTCTCTAGCTTATTTAATTGTAAGAACACAGTACATAAGACATATAACATACAAAATATCTGCTAATTGAGTGTGTATGTCATGAATACGGCTTGCAGTCAGCAGTAGGCTATCTGTAGCTAAGTTTTGTAGCTAAGTTTTGGGGGGTCAAAAGTTATACATGGATTTTCAACTGCGCAAGGAGGCAGCGGGGTGAGCATCCCCAACCTCTGCACAGTTTGAGGGTCAAATGAGTCTTTAAAAGTCAGCTACTCAATGAATTCCTTGTAATAACTTTTACTTTCTATACATCCACAAAATATGGTGGGATGTCTTTAGGTGCCAAATCTCCTCAATGTGGCAAATGATTATTTCAAACACAGTTGTTATTAGTGATTTCTACAATTACTTAATACATATAATGGTCTTATATGTTGCTCCATCACCTGGAAATTTCTTTACAGGTCTTCCCGCTTATTTTTTTTAATCAGACAATACACTTCATGAATGGTATAAATGTCTTGGTCTGTGTGGGCTGTGATAACAAATTAGCACAGACTGAGAGGCCTATAAACAATAGATACGTATTTCTCTACAGTGCTGGAGGCTGCAATCCAACAGGTCTGGTGTTGTCTTCTTACCAGGACACTAATGCCATCATGGGGATCCCAGCCTCAGGACCTGATCCAACCCTCATTACCTCCCAAAGGTCCCACCCCCCAATACCATCCCATTATGGCGTAGGGCTCCCACAGATGAATTCTGGGGGGAAAGAGAAACATTCAGTCCAGAAGAGGTATGCACTCATCTTGACCCAACTTCTAACTCAGTGAGAGTACAAAAAGGTATATAAATAACAAAGTGAGGAGACAGGAAGAGAAAATTCAAACTGCGCCATTCACAAAGCCACATCTACAGCTGAAAATAACGATGTTATACAGAGAGAAGCCTTTTGCAAGTATGCATGACTTTTACTGCAAATTAGCAACATGAATTTCTCTTGAAATTGCCTCATGTGGTTTTGCAGGACGGTGGCTGTAGATTACTTGGGGCAATGAGATGTTAGGCGGGAATTTGGCACAGGGGTGATTGTTGTGTTTTGGAGACCCATCCATGCACACAGGGGCTGTCCAGAGCAGCAGGTGGGACATCAGCAAATGTCCGCCTCAGGGGAATGATGGATGAAAACCCAGCTTTCAAAGACATCTGCCATGGAAGAACCAAGATATGCTGCAGGTAAAAGTTACTTGTCCCCGGTTGCCAGTGTTGGAACATCAAGAGTTTTAAAATCTCAAGGGTTTCATCAGACCCTGTCAGAACTTGACAGACAAATAAGAGATTCTACTAATAATCTAAGGAACATCGAAAAAGGATTGGAATGAGTTTATCAACTCATTTACTTGTTTTCACTCACAGGATGTCAGCCCAAGTCCTAACTTTTAGACACTGAGAACATAAAATGGCCCCACAACACACCCTATACTCAATAAACCCCTCATGTGCCCTAATTATTCTCAGTCTCATGTGTTGGCTCCGAAATCCCAACTAAACTTCTCCGGACAAATCTAGCAAAGCTAACTCTTCTGATATTCTGAATTACTTAAAACATCATTTTACAATAAAAAAAAAATACACAAAAGTCTCTCTCTCTCTGTATGTGTAACCATCTATCTATAAATAAACAGAAATGTATTCATTTTATAAATATCATATACACTTTTATTTATACTTAATATGTATCTATTTTTATCTCTCAAGAAATAGATAAATATAAATAAAGAGATATAAACAGATAGATATACACAGATGCACCCAGACTCATACAGACACACACACTTTTTGCCTTTTTTTTTTTTAAGTAGGTTCTATGGCCAACATGGGGCTCAAACTCATGACCCAAAGATCAAGAGTCACGTGGTCCTCCAACTGAGCCAGCCAGGCATCCCACAGACACACCCACTTTTGCTAACGTGAACGTCCAGGGTTCTCCTTGAGAACAGCTCCAAAGAAAATGAGTTCACAAGTAATGAAAATGAAGTCTGGCACTGAGAAAAAAAAATCATCGAAATCATCTGAGTGTCTCAGATTATTGCCTGAGGTAGGAGGAGGGGGTTGCAAAGAGGCGAATTATGTACCTAAGGAATGGTTTCTCCCCATTGATTAAAGCAGGTGAGCAATGTTCCCTCATTTGCCTTCTAAGAGATATTGACTGTATTTGATTCAACTTTATATCCAGGCCAAATCAATGAACAGGAATCAGTGATTTATGTCATTTGGGCAGGAATCCCCCCACCGCATCTTCATTTGATCCCTTTTTCATCTTCCCATGTCTTGGTTAGAGGGCTAGCCCCCCAGAAGACAAGTTCCCGCAGAACCTCAGAATATGGCCTTCTTTAGACAGTCTTTACAGAGGTGAGTAAGTGAAGGATCTGGAAATGAGCCTATGCTGGGGACGGCCCAGAATCCAATGACAGGTGTGCGTATAAGAGACACAAGAGGAGAGATGGAGACACGGAGGAGAAACTACATGAAGACGGAGGCAGAGATGAAAGGGATGCGGCCACAGCCCAGAGATGCCTGGGGCCTCTGGAAGGAGTGCAGCCCCGCCCCGCCTGGATCCCAGCAGCCCTGCCCCGCCTGGATCCCAGACCTCTGACCTCCAGAACAGCAACAGGATGAATTCCTTTTGCTGTAAGCCACCCCAGGTGTCCTGATTCCTTTCAACAGCCCCCAGAACACTCATGCAGCTCCTAAGAAAGAGGTGTGATGACGTCGGACATTCATCCATATGTTTCTGAGAGTATCTGCTGATTTCCAAACAAGGGCTATTCTGCGCTGCACCTGACACAAGGTGTGTTTTGTTCTGAAATATTTAACTTGTTTCAACCCCTAAAGTTGTGCTATTCTGCACAGGGACATAAGCAAAGAAGGCTGAAACCAGAAGCAAAGGGAAACACGAGCAGGGCATCTGGATACCACCCACAACGTGCTGCACTCAACTGCCATATACCATCATATATGGGAGACCGGGATGAAGATGATTTCTCAAGTGGGTCTCCGTGAGCACTTGAATGCCAGCTTTATGGACATCTCTTCTTCAAGCCCCTTTGGTTCTCAGAAGCTGCTCTCCAGCCATGGCCCAGGATTCATACCGACCCCAGAGGCGTTACATAAAGTACCCAACCCCAGACGAAGCCACAGAGGGAGGAGAAGCAGGTACCTACGGACGTTGCCAGCCAGCAGGAAGACAATGCATGACACGACCATACAAACGCCCACACGGGGGGCTCACCAAGGGACACAGAGACACCCCAGGCAGGCAGCCTGGTCCGGTTTTGTCCACCATGTCTGGGACAGCTTGACACACATGCCAACTCACAGAATCAGAGGGTGCCAAATTTAGAGCATCTGAAAGCCACGTGGGTGGCAAAGGACTCTAAAAACTGGAAAGGTGTAATAGGAGAAAGCAGACTTGGCATTAATGAATTTCTACAATGACAGGGTCAGTGCTGCAAGAAGAAGTTGAGTCACAAGGCATCTTTGTTAGGCCAGCAACAGGCCAGAGCATCTCAGATGCCCAGGAAGGAGCCACAGCCAAAGGGAAGCAAGCAAGACATCTGGCATAACAGGAACTCTCCCAGAAAGGAGAAGTCTCCTGGTAGGTGCATGAATTAATTCATTCAACCTGGAAGGTGCATGTTATTGATTGCGGATGTGGAGCACTGGAGTGGTGGCAGGTGGCTGGAGTGTGGCATTTTTCCCAAGCTGCTCAGCTCGACGGGGAAGCACTGTCTCTATGTCACCCATGGCTTGGATGGCCAACAGCAACGCCGTCACCTGCAGAGGGCAGAACGCCGGAGAGGTCCTATGGGCTCTCTTAGACTTGTCCGGCTCAATGAAGATATTTAGTGACACGATCTCCACTGCTTGGAGAAGTGATCTTGGAGGCCCCTCAACCACAATCCTTGCCTGTCAGTCTACTGGCATGAAGGCTGGCACGGGCTGCTCAATGCAGGTGGGGAGGGTGTCAGACCCAGCCAGCTTCCCTAGGCCCCCAAGGAGGAGGACATGGCAGGGACAGAGGCTCAGATGGACAGGTCGCAGAACAGTCTAGAGACAGCTTCCTACAGCAAGGATGTTTCTAATGAAGAGTGGACCTCATGAATCACGCAGGGAAGTGTGTGAATCACGAACCTTATGTGCCGTTACAGGAGTCCCATCCCAGCTAGGAGATGTACATACTTAAAATGTGGTTAACCGACATAGGCAAAGTTTCTGTCCCCGAAGAACACTTCCCACAGGTAGGAGACAGGGAGGTCTGATGGGAAGAATGTGCTTCTCAGAATTCACAGAATTCAGACTTGAATAAAACAGGAGGGGGCAGAATGATCCTTGCCCTTGAATCTCTTTACACCCTTCACATCGATCCTTCCCTGGACAGAATGAAGAGAAAAATCAATTCTCTTTACTTATATTTCCTTGGAAGTGTGGTGTCTCTGTGCCTTTGTCCACAGGTTAAAGTGAAATGGCATGCAACCGACTTCACTGAGTAAGGGCTTTCAGAATAAGTGTTTTTGTAAGGTGCAAATTCCAACCACCAGAAGAACAGAGAAGTCGGGTTCAATCGCAGTTCTAATATAACAAAGTTGGAAATGATTGAGTAGTTTTTAATGGGATGTTGCCTGGAGAGACTGTGTTTTAATCAATGCAAAGCGTATCCAGCTACCATGGTGACCGTGAGGATGTCTGACGAATGCTCTATGCAAAAGCAAGGCTGTAAAGTGACCAAGGCAATATTAAGTATGATTTCTTACCGGAAACCTCCATCCCAAGTGACAGAGGTATCAATGAAAATGAATATGAACACGAATTAATTCATCTCTGGTAGTGTCAGGGGAAAAGACTGTGCTCTCAGTTGGAGTAAAAGTTGCGAAATTTTAGCTCAGGAGAGAAAGCTGAAAATTTAAGGAAATGGAGCATCCAAGGTCAAAAAGACAATGCAGATTAGTTTCTTCCAATATTCATTCAGACAATTATTTTGAATTAAATATGATCCCAACACAGGGCATGGAGTGAAGCCACAGAATTAATGAGCCTCTTCTGTAGCACAGCAGGAAGAGCATATAGCAGGGGACAGACATGAATGTAAAATTCATTGCCAGCAGCTAGCTGGGCATCCCTGGGGAGCCCAGTAGAGTCTCTGGGCATCCCTTCCCAAATTCTCTGATGTTATATGATAATAGCTGCGCTGAGCAAGAGAGCATCAATCGTCACCATCACCTCCATCACCACCACCATCAACATCATCATGTGACATCGTCACCACCACCATCATCACTATCACCACCACTACCCCCACCATCACCAATAACAACATATCACCATCATCACCATCACCAACATCATCACCATCACTACCACCAACACCAATACCCCCAACATATCACCATCATCACCATCACCAACATCATTACCACCATCACCGACAACCACTATCACCAACCATCACCGCCATCACAATCGCCACCATGACCATCACCACCACCATCACCACCACCATGGCCGTCATGATCACCATCAGCACCATCATCATCACCATCACCATCAACACTACCATCATCACCATCCTCACCATCCTCACCACCAGGACCATCAAGGTCATCATCATAGCAGTTGCCCTTCACTGAGAGCCCGCGATGTACAAGATGTTCTCCAACACTTTTATTTTTCCTGTTAGCCAGTGTTTTTCACATGCCTCTGATGTGCCAGGGACCATGTTGTGGGACAAGGACATCAGTGACACAGCTGGACAAACCACAGTATAACGTGTGAGGTGGGTGATAAGGCAGAGGTTACAGGAGCAAGGAGTGAAGGCACCTGACTTTAGGACAGCTCCTTTAGGGTCTTCTGTGGACACTGAGAAGTCTAGGGTGAGTAGGATTTGGATAGTCAGGAAGAGAAGAACAGCCAAGAAGCAGAGACAACATGAGCACATTTGGAGCCACAGAAAGGAGGCGTGGAAGGTTCTCCGCCCATATGAGTCTATGGAGGTAAGGCAGTAGCATGACCCTGGACTACGGGGTGGGCAGTCCCAACTGGCGAGAGCCTGGGAGCTGGGAGGCCAACGAGGAGGCTGTGTTATGGATCAAGACAGGTATGACCCGGGGTGGGGTGGAGGCAGTGACACAGAAACAGAACGGGTGTTTTTGAGAGATGCTGGCGAAGTGCTGAGTTACTGATGGAAGATAGAAAGAAAAATGGAGAGGTGGAATGCAGGTGGGGAGGGTGTCAGTTTCCCTCATCAGGGAAACTCCAGGGTCTCCCCTCCAGCTGGGAGGTGATGGCGCCATTGACTGAATGTAACAGGGAGGAGGAAGGTCAAGTTTAGTCCTGAATGTTCTGAGCAGGCAGAGAGCTCCAGCTGGTAGGACTTTCAGGGAACAATATATCTGTGCGAGCTAGCGCCATGATCCTGGACACAGCACCCAGGCGGAGGTGTGTAGCGTGAGATGCTGGGCTCAAGTGCTGAGGGATGTGGCATAAAAGGGACAGTCAAGAAAGAAGAGGCTGCACAGAAGTGAACCAACTGGTGGCTGAAAAAATCACCACCGGTGATGCAACCAAGTCTTTTAAGACAGCTGCCTAGAGAACATGGTTGTAGAGTGCTTATCATAATTCTGTTCACTCAGGTAAGTAGGCTATTCTTGCATTAACTCGCCTCCCCAGCTAGAATGTAAATTCCATGTGGGAAAGAACCCAAACACATCTGATGGTATTAAAAAAGTACTTGCCGAGTGCCCACGAAGCGTCAGCAGTGGCTACGCCTTGGGAATGCCTCCACAACCCATCCAAAGGGTCAGAGTGGTTGCTGGTGGTTGTTGATGCTTTAAATGACTAACGGTTTATTGAGCTTAGGAGACAACGCACCAGAAGGGCAAGAATGTGGCATATGACCAAAATCCTTCCCCCATAGCCACAAACTAATCGATTACAGTCAGCCTTACTTCTGGACCATTCTCATCTCATCTCATCTCAGCAGGCAGAACCAACCCACCAGCCTTAGGGCTGCAAGGAAATCCATCTGTTATCCATTCAATTCACGCTTCAGATGTAGACAGAGCACCTCCTGCCTCCCAGCTGCTGCTATGAAATTAACTTCTTTAGAGGTTTACCAATGATTGGATATGGAATTATCCCGAATGCTTTATTATTACCTTCTGAAATGTAGTACTATTATAGTTTGGTGAACGAAGACGTATTTGCATCAAGGTGCATTTTTCAACCCGGACGTCTACTCAGTAGCTAACGTTCAGCTAGATACTCTGTCTCTAGGTTGGTTAGCAGGTTTGGTCTATGACTTTGCTTTGGAAATTGCCCATTTGGGAACAAAATACATAGAGTTTATTCTGTTTAACGTATTGAGTAAGCTTGGAGGCTCTAGTCACTTTGAATGGCATAAACCAAGGGCTGGCAGACTTTGGTCATGAGGGGCCAGGGAATAAATATTTTTGGCTTTGTGGGCTGAACTCTTCAACTCTTGTCCTAGAGCAGACAACCACAAATAGTAAGTAGATGAGTGGGTACAGCTGTGTATCAACAAAAATTTATTTGTAAAAACAAGTGGAGGGCCAGTTTTAGCTCAGGGTTGTAGTCTGCAGACCCTTGGTCTAGATCACCCTTGGAGGTTTGGGAAAAGGGTAAAGGAACTCCATCACAGGCAAGAAGACCTTTTGGTGGCGAGCTCTGACATTCGCTATTTCAACAGATGGCTGATCTGTTTGTGATTTCTATTTCTCTCTGCATCAACTTGGGAAAATTCCTCTTTTTTCTTTGGAATGAGACATCCTTTTCCAACTGGTAATCAAAGATATTAGCCCAGAGTCAAGAATGAATTGCTCTTCGTCCAAATTTAAATCACATTTTATTAGATGTTATTTCCTCTTTCTTGTTCCAAGGCATACTTAATTTGTTCTTGTTCCTCTTGCAGGGTGAAGGATGAACAATGCTCTGCTGAATTATTACTCTTTCATTTTTTAAAAGGAAATGATTATTAATCTTGTTTGTGGCTTCTTTGTTCCCACTTGGTGTTTTATTTCTGTACAAATACTTCCATTTCCCTATCCCTAATTTTTACTTCAGTCCCGGGGCACCCAGACACAATTCCCGCCCCCCCCCCATTTCTTACTAATTCAAGAACTTAGAGCTGTATAAATTCTCTCAATACTTTTTGGTTATATTCTTCAGATGGCAGCATGGAATAGAAAGGCCACAGATTCCATTTTTATTGTTTGTAAAATATTGTCTTACTGGCTGCGTGTTCTCTGTCTACGTGCTTTAGAAGGGCAGCTTTCAAAAATTAACATGTTTGGGCACGTGGAAATCCCAAGCTGTAATCATTAAGAGTCAACGTGAAAAGGAAGCTCCTCCCACCTCCCTGTTGACTGGGGCACCAAGGTCATGAATAAAGGGATATGAAGTGAGAGTAGAACTTCACAGAGGAAAGGTGGGGGTCAGGTGGGTCCCCCAACTCTGACCTGTGACCTGCCGGGGCACCACCCTCCGGTGCCTGGCTTACTCCTGAGGAAGCCCCTGGCCATGTGGGGGCTGAGGACCTGACAGGTGAGTGAATTCTGTGGGATGATTATTGGTCCCATTCAATGGGGCCACCAGGCTGGGAGAGGGGCCCCATGGCAAGAAGCTTGTGGTAAAATGCACATTCGTCTCCAGAACTTTCCATCTTCCCGAACTGAAGCTCTGTCCCCATCCAACAGTAACTCCCCAGCCCTGTCTCTAGCCCCTGGCCCCACCATTTGCTCTCTGCTTCCATGGATGGGACTCCTCTAGGGACCCCACATACATGGAATCACCCAGGACCTGTCCTTCTGTGTCTGGCTCATGTCACTCAGCACCATGTCCTCAAGGTCCACCCAAGTCATAGCAGGTGCAGAACGTCCTTCCTTTTCAAGGCTGCGTCATATTCCATTTGATGCATGGACCACACGCCGTTTACCCGTCCATCCATCAATGCTCCCTTCTTGGGGGCCATCAGTCAGCCCAGAGGAGCATCTACAAGTAAATCGTACCTTCTCAAATGCATCTGCCACCCCACCGAGACTCTCAAACATGCCCAGACCCCACCACTGTCACCATCACTCCCTAAGAAAATGATAATAATACCTAGAAATTTCCAGCAATGGGAAATGAGGCAGTGCACAGTCTGAGACGTTGCTCTTTTGAGCAAAGCGGGTCAGCTTGCCTTAAGCAAGGAGCACCTTAATGGGGACCTTTCCTCCTTCCCGTTATGGGTGCCTCCCAGGGCATGATCCCCTGCTGGAGGTACATGGGGGCTCCAGACTGTGAGAAACAGAGCAAACAGCCCCCAATTTCTACCTTGCTGCCATTTCAGAAACTACAGCTTTATTAATGGTCCTTAATAGTTTTCAGAACTATAACAGAATACAGAGCTGTTTGCTGAATAAAGGGAGAGGCTGAAAAGAGCTGGATCTGAGAGCCTGATATACAGCAGAGGAAGGAGCAGCTGATCAAAGTCATATGGGGCGGGGGGTGTTTGCTGCAGGAGTGGGGCGTCTCTTTCTTGGCGCAGGAGAAGGCCCTGAAGGATGGGCCCAGCATTGCTTGTCAGACGCATCCGCAACCTGAGTTCTGTGTCACAGATACCAACACACCAGAAGGCCGCCAGGATAAGGCGCGCTCGCTGAGCTGACAAAGCCACCTCGTGACTGAATGAAACTCATTATCTCTTATCTGTTAAATAGTGCATACAATAGGCACCGCGAAAACCACGGGATAATCTTCTGGGTAATTAACTTGTAAAACAACCCCGTCCTCAGTCCTGCTGACACTGAGACATGTTCCCGACAAGTCCCATTGGCGGAGATGATGATGCCAGATCAGAAACTCAGCTCCGAGCACGTGCAAACGCTGCCCTGGGCGAATGAGGCTGTGGAGGGAAGGGGACGCCCTCCACCCAGGGAAGAAGGCGAGAGACAGAAATAAACTCAGAGCCCCACCCCCCCCCAAAAAAACACAAAAAACTCAGAGCCCAGGAGGAGTTTCTGCGAATCAGGGGTGCATAGCAGATTCTCGATATTTGGACATATGTCCAGATATGACGTCAGGAAGGATATGCAGTCAAATACCAGGCAGAAGTTCACCCCAAAATGGGATCAGACTTTGACAGTCAAATCAGAGCACCTGCAAACCCTCACTTCTAATCTTACACTCACCAAAAACAGGCTAACCTACCTCCACTCTGACCTAAGCCTGGCTATACCCCCAACCCTGAGCCATCAGTTTATACCCCCAACCCCGAGCCTCACTTTAAGCCTAATCTGATGAAGACCTTGAGAAAAAAATTAATTCCAAATTCAATCCCCAACATCTAAATTCTAAACATACATCAACCCTGAACCTGAACATGACCCTAGCCCTAAAAGAACCCTAACCTAACACTACACACTGTTGACTGGGGCACCAAGGTTATGAATAAAGGGATATGAAGTGAGAGTAGAACTTACAGAGGAAAGCTGGGGGTGAGGCGGGTCTCCCAACTCTGCCGCCTTGTGGCAGACCCAGACCCGACCCATCACCAACCCTAATGTTAACCCTAGACCCCGATCCTAATCATGACCCTGACCCGGATCCTAACATTAACACTAACCCTAGACCATTACCTTGACCACAGCCCTGACCCTGACCATAAAGCAAACCCAAACCCTAACCCTGACCGTAACCCTGACCCTAAACCTCACTCGGACCCCGACCCTAACCACCCTTCAAGGTAACACGAGAGCTGGATTTTCAAAAAGGGCAAACACCGTGCATGCCCACTCATCTTCGTTTGTGTAACCCCCCCCCACCGCCTAGCTCTGCATGTGCTTACTCATGAGCATTCAGAATCCTGCGTAGAGGGCAGTTTGTCCTTAATAAAAATATAGATTCAGCGTGAAAACACAGGAGCTCTCAAGCCATGAAAAGATACGGAGGATTCTCCAATGCATGTTACTAAGGGAAAGAAGCCGGTCTGAAAATACTACATACTGCATGATTCCAGCTCTAGGACATTCTGGAAAAGGCAAAACCATGAAGATCATAAAAAGATCAGTGGTCGCCAGGGGTTCAGTAAGGAGGGATGAGCAGGTACAGCACAGAAGACTTTTAGGGCAATAAAATGACTCTGTATGGCACCATAATGGTGGATCCATGTCACCGTACATTTGTCCAAATCCAATAGACTGCACAACACCAAGAGAGACCCTAATGTAAACTATGGATTTCATTAACAATAACGTGTCCATATTGGTTCATCAACTGTAGCCAATGTGCCCTAAAAATGCAAGATGTTAATAATCAGCAAAACTGGGGAGGTGGGAGGCACATGGTTGGGCATTCCCTGTATTTTGTGCTCAATCTTCTATAAGCCTGAAACTCCACAAAAAATTAAAGTCAATTTTTTTTTTTTTTTTTTTTTTTGCAGTAACAGTAGATATTCAAACAGGTCTGGCCATAGCTGCCAGGTGAACAATTTTCATGGTGATGCCTTGTACCCGCCCCCAAGTACAAAGAAAGAATGTGTGTTACAGGTAAGAAGGCTTTTGGTAACTTGTTTCCCAAAAGGAAGTTTTAAAAATGCATTCTCACCTTTAATCTTACAAGCAGACTACGTATAGAATTTGCTCTGAGGTAGAAGTGTCGTTTGGAAAGGTGAGGTTCCTATAGACAAGTGTGCCCTGGGAAACCAGAAATAGGAAGCCGACTCTAAGATGGCAAATTCAGGAAATCCTCGCCATCCTGGGGTATCATATCAAACCTTTCACTATTTCTCCAGTATTGGACAGGTGAAAATATGACATCAATTGAATACTCAAAACAGGAACCTCAAAGGACAAGCCAGGGCAGGTGTCTGATGGGCAAAGCCCACACCGGGGATGGTAGTTATGTAAGTGACTGAGGGACAAGCATGCCAAGCACTGAAACCCCACGGAAAGCGCCCCCCCATCCACACCCAGGGCTTATCAGCGTGTTCCAGGCTGTGGAGTGACGACAAGTAAGTTAGGGAAGGAGAAAAAGGCTGAACCGACCCCATGGTGTAACGTGCCAAGTACGTGCGGGTGCGCTCCAGGTTAAGAAGGCTAGCTCAGGGTACACGGAGATGGGCAGCCAGATAACCCAGGCAGAGAGGCATCTCTACCTCGAGCTCCCAAAGCAAGGCATGGTGATATCCACATCTGGGCTCATTTCACCCTTGTCAGTCCTCTTCGGGCCCACACGGCTTCATCAAGTGGCCTAATCATCACCCAGATGAGCAGTTCAGCATGAAAACACACAGCGGGGGCCAGCGTGATTGGTGCTGGCATCCTGGAAGAGCCCCCTGCCAACATCATTCCACGACTGTTCTACTCCTCATTCTGCGTTTCAGAATACCTCTCAAGGAGAACATGAAAAAGTGTTCAATGATAAAAATCCAAGGGCGTGGAGCATACATAATAATAAAAAACGTGCATTGATAACAAATGGGGCAAATGATTTGGTGTATCTCTGCGGTGGAAGAGGAGGTAACCATAAAAATAAGGACTTCTATTTATTAACAGAGAAAGACGTCCCGCAAGACAGAACGTGGAAAAGCAAGATGTTATAGGCAGAAGGGAAAAAGCAGGATCTCATCTTGGTTGATGGATATGTACCCAGAACCCAAGCGGCAGCCGGGTCATGCTTCTTCCTCAGGTGATGTTCTGGATCTGGAGGATCCATTCCCCTCGTCATGGGCTGTGAAGACCCTAGAGCCCTCCCCAGCTCTTGGGGGCATTTTCAGGGTCCTTGGGGAGCGTGTGGTTCCCTCTGCTGAGCTGCTGCTGATAGGAAGAGGTGGTCACACCACCGTGTCTTTCTTGCTGTCATTTTGCCCCATTGATGGAAGTATGGAATGCTATCTTTGTCCTCATACACACGTGCACTCATAGCACAGACTCCACCTACAAGTCGGGTGTGTGTGTAACAGGTCTTCCCGGGGCCAGAGTACACTACACCAAACCAACCAGTGCTCCTAGAAGACCCTGGCTGGTGGACACTCAACCCAACTTCTGTCTGCCAGTTTCTGTCTCTTCCTCTTCCCTGCTGCTCTCCTCCTCTCCCCATCCCCAAGGATCTCACTTATTTCTGAGTTCATTCCTGGACACTGAGTTCAGGTTCCAACGTCTCCACTTACTAACTGCATGAAACTGAGCAACTTCCCTAAACTCCTTATGACCCCACTTTTTTCCTAACTTGGCAAATGCCTATAGTGATGATGCCTACTTCAAAGGACGGGAGACATGAATCCGCACACATAGTGAATTTTTACAACATTCCCTGGTATATCGCAAATACCCAACATGATGTTGGCTGTTTCCCTGATTAGGACAGTTGTTAACATAAAGGACTTTAGTGGTTTCTTTGGCTCAAACTTTTCATTGTAACCTCACTAGCTTATGAGAGTATGACCACAAATCCTGGTTTGCCAAAGGCAGTTCTCATTCATCCTTCTCCCTGCCCCCCCCGCCAGGATACTTCTCAGATTACAAGGTGCATTGGTGTAGAGCTCAAGCACAAAATAGTAAACAGATGAGCTGAGGAGTCAAAGGTCAGAGTTTGGGGCTGTTGGGGCAGCTAGAATTGATGGTACAATGCCAAAACTGAAAGGTGCACAGGCGTAGAGCTTGAGCAGAATATAATAAGTAGATGGGCTAAGAGGTCAGTGATCAAAGTTTGGGGCTGTTAGGGCAGCTGGAATCGACAGGTACAATCCTAAAACTGAAAGGCCATGGGGGGTGGGGGGCAGAACACCAAAATGTGAGGAGAAACTCCTGTGGATCCCCTGGCTGAGTACTGAGTTTCAAAGGCTCCAACTTGAGACACCAAGGAGCTCAGAAGCAAACAACAGGTGGAAGGTTGAAAGGTGAGCAGAGAAATTTCAGCTGCTGCCTGGTGTTGGGGAGACAAGATGACATTTGAGTCCTGCCAAGTTGGAAGGACCTGGTGAACATCTTGGACTCACCTGAAACCTGAGATGGTCCATCTCTTCAAAGAAAGGACCGTGTCTCAAGATTAAGAGCTCCGTCCAAGGCCCAAGGGCAACAGTGAAATAGACTCATGATAACCAGACCTTCAGCTGAGCTTCCACAAGATCTAGGTATCCTGCAAGTCATATCATTGCTTGCTACAGCACTCAACATTCTTCAGAGGAAGATAACGGAATCCAAAGTCTGTATCATGGATCAGTCACAGTGTCTAATAAACCACAACAACAACAAAAAATCACTTCACATGCAAAGAAACAACATGCAACCTGCTGTCAAGAGGGAAAAAAATCAATAGAAACAGACTCAGAGATGATGCAGATGTTAGAATTAGCAGAAAAGGACTTTAAAAGAACTAGTACATATTAAAGAGGCTACAAGAACAGATGGGCGTCAACGATGAGGATATGAAGAACATCAAAAAAGATAGGTAAACTAAAAATAACCAGCTAGAAACCCTAAACCTGAAAAATACACTTTGTTTTGCTGCAATCAAAAATCCGATCATGGGATTAAAAGTATAATAGACACAACTGAAAAAACAACTTGGTGAACTTGAGGTAGGTCAATAGAAATTATCCAAACTGAAGCACAGACCAAAATTTTTTAAAGCTGGGATAAAATAAACAGTGCTTGATGAACTAAATGCCAGAGAGCACCACAGTTTCTAATGTATGTGTAATTGTAGACTCATAAGAACAAGACGGAAAGAACAGAGCAGAAAAATCTTTTTGGAAAAAATGGCTGAAAATTATTTAAATTTTATCACATCCAACTACTCACAGATACAGAAAACCTCTTACACCCAAGCAGGATAAACGTAAGGGGGAAAAAGGAACCACACCTATGCATATTCTCAAACTTCTGAAAACAGAAAATAACAGAAAAGATGGGAACAAACACTTATCTGCATGAAATATTGATAATAATTATAGCTGACTTCTCATCCCAAATGACGAAGGTCCATGTCAGAACACCTTTAATACCCTGGGGGGGGGGTCAGAAGATGTTTTCAACCTGCAATTCTATATCCACGGAAAATATCTTTCAAAAACTGCAGGCGAAGTAATGACAATTTTAGACAAAGGAAAGGTACAGAAATTTGTGATGAGCAGACCCCACGGTTAAAGAAATGCTAATGGAAGCTCATCGGGCAGAAGTGCAAATGGCCCCAGATGGAAACCTGAGGGAATGGGTGGGTGGGGGGAGGGCATACAGGAAGATCGGGAGTAGAGAGGGATCACCTGATCTGCAAATAAATAATTAGGACCATGCAAATCCCAGAGCTGCTCTTTGGAGAGAGTGCAATGTGGCTCCGTGAGAAAAGCCTTTAAGATAAAACCTGCAACCCGTCAGAATGGCTAAAATTAACACGTCAGGGAACGACAGATGTTGGCGGGGATGTGGAGAAAGGGGAACCCTCCTACACTGTTGGTGGGAATGCAAGCTGGTGCAACCACTCTGGAAAACAGTATGGAGGTTCCTCAAACAGTTGAAAGTAGAGCTACCATATGATCCAGCAATTGCACTGCTGAGTATTTACCCCAAAGATACAAATGTAGGGACCCGAAGGGGTACGTGCACCCCAATGTTTATAGCAGCAATGTCCACGATAGCCAAATTGTGGAAAGAGCCAAGATGTCCATCGACAGATGAATGGATAAAGAAGAGGTGGTATATATACACGATGGAATATTATGCAGCCATCAAAAGGAATGAGATCTTGCCATTTGCAACGACGTGGATGGAACTGGAGGGTGTTATGCTGAGTGAAATAAGTCAATCAGAGAAAGACATGTATCGTATGACCTCACTGATATGAGGAATTCTTAATCTAGGGAAACAAACTGAGGGTTGCTGGAGTGGTCGGGGGTGGGAGGGATGGGGTGGCTGGGTGATAGACATTGGGGAGGGTATGTGCTATGGTGAGCACTGTGAATTGTGCAAGACTGTTGAATCACAGATCTGTACCTCTGGAACAAATAATGCAATATATGTTAAGAAAAAGAAAGAAGAAGATAGCAGGAGGGAAGAATGAAGGGGGGTAAATCGGAGGGGGAGATGAACCATGAGAGACGATGGACTCTGAGAAACAAACTGAGGGTTTCAGAGGGGTCGGGGGTGGTGGGATGGGTTAGCCTGGTGATGGTATTAAAGAGGGCACGTTCTGCGTGGAGCACTGGGTGTTATGCACAAACAATGAATCATGGAACACTACATCAAAAACTAATGATGTAATGTATGGTGACTAACGTAACAATAAAAAATTATTAAAAAAAAAGATAAAACCTGCAAATACAGGAAATATAAATACTTATCTCCAAGGCCCTACAGTACCTTACAGAGACTCTCCTAGCCATAAGGGTTTACAGCATCTGCTACAAGGGGGATCTAATGGATTTCTAACTCAATAACACGATCGGTTCTGCCTACTTAAAACTACATATCACAGAGAACGTGTGGCTATACCTCTGGATCTAACTGACATGTACGAAATATCTTCATATAACACTCCACATTTTATTTTTTTAAAAAGCCAACCCTTTCTTACAGTATGCTTCCATTCTATAGTAACTAAAGTCTACTTCATTTCCCCCAGAGCAAAAAATATTATGGAAGTAATGTTTCTGGAATAATTTGCTGAAACTGTTACATGTGTGATGTCCCATTACTTAGCTTAGATGTACAGAGCATCTTGAGATGTGTTCAAAGGAACCATCTGAGATGTGCCCAAAGGAAAAGTGAAAATAAAACGGCCAATGACCTTGCAGGGAGTGAAAATATTCCATAAATTATTGTGTGTGGGGGGGAAGCAGAATGTGGCAGGCAATCTGAGGATGAAAATTCTTCCTTGTGGGATTTTTTTTTTTTAATCCTCTAGGTATTTATAGAGGAGCTAAGGAAACCAGGCAGACAATCGCCCTCTCTCATAGAATTCACCTTGCCAGTGTTTCAAAAGGTTAAAATTAATCGTTGCAGCCTGAGAAATGAAGAGCCTTTTAATGTAAGGAACAAGGTGAGAGCGAGCTATTATAGCCGATTAAATTTTCAGAAAGTGCTGAGCTTCTCCTTCCATGCTTTCAGTAAAGACTCAGTGACCTTCTAAACCTTCTAATTACCCACAGGAAATCAGCTGTCTGTCTGCCTGGCTGTCATCTAGCTAGGTAGCGTGGCTGTTTATTGCCTACCTCGGGACACTGAATTAAAATTGAAAAGTAAAAAAAAAAAAGGACTCAGTTTGAAAAATTCATGTCAATAAGGGCCATTTTATATTAAGTAAGGAAAATTAAGTAGTCTTGAGTATATCCCGGACCTAAATATACATGCAGAATATTGTTTGAACTTCTCTTGGGGATTTCGTTGACTCTTGGCCAAGAAACTCCCATCAGGTGCTTCACCGTAGGTACTGGGTGTTGAGAACTCTATGTCGTAAAGAAAAAGGATACACGGTGGAGGGAACAAAGAAATCTATGCAGTCAACACTCGCTCAAGTTTTTCCAAATGGACCAAGCTCCAGAAGGATCATTGTGCAAAATCAGAGAGTCTACGAGCAGAAGAAAAACAGTAGGTGTCTATTCATCACAAGGTAGGCCTACATTCAAGATATGAATCTCTCTCCGATGACGAAGACTAGTAGATTGCGATCCAGAGACACTATTACCTATTCCCATAATGAATACTGAACTGACGTCATAGTATTTTTTGCTTCCATGACTGATTACTTTATAGTCAGTTGGATAATCCAAACATTATAGTTCAAAGATGTATTTCTAAGGTGAAACTATCTCACCAGTAAGTGCACACAACTGACTTTTCCTAGCACAGGAAAAGTTCTCTTTCCACGAAAGCAAACCAGACATAATACCTGAGCAAAAAGCCCATGAATCAAGCAGCTGGCCCTTCTTCCCAATAAAGACGGAGCAAGCTACTGCTGGCGGAACAGTGTTAGGAAAGACAGAAACCGGTCAAGAAGATATTTCCGAAGAACACAAAGCAAAGCCTTTCAGAGAAGATTGCAGACTCCATATTTCCAGTGGGATCACACTGAAGGTTCAGGATTAGGAATTAGGAATTAATAATGAGGAATCAGGAATTAATGCTATGGTTCTGTGTGAGTCTATGGCGAATGTCCAAAACAGAATTACCTTCTCTAAGTCCTTTTAAGAGTATTTAAATTCTCTATTCCGATTTGGGTTCTCTGGGACGCTGTTATGTCTTTCTGCCGTTTGTTTTTGTGGTGGTGGTGTTGGGTTTTGTACTTTTATCTTCTATTTCATTTATTTATTTATTTATTTATTTGGGTCCTAGAAGCGAGAGTATTTGCTCCAAACAAGACAGCTTTCTTCGGCAGTTATTACTCAAGAGCAATAAAGATTTTGGCGCCACGGATACATGATGATAAGGTATTCAAACTCTTGTCCCTGGAAAATCTCTCAGCTGAGAAACGAGCCATATTGCTTCGGTGCCTGAAAACACTCATAAATTTATCCTTCCAAGAGCTCAATTAGTTGAAGGTTGGTATGTGGGCATCCTCCTACCCCAACCCAAAGTAGGCTCTCAAGTGACCATGACCTCAAAGGCAGAAAGTACCAGAAAGAAGGAAGAAGCATTCAACTAAGAACTTAGATTTTTTTTTTTTTTTTTTTTTTTACTTACATTAAGCCCAGAGAAGAGGGGAAGGTAGGCTGGAGTGAGAAATCATTGTGTTCTTGACAGGAACCTACACTAATGTTGTTAGGATACATGTTTGCTTGCTCAAAAAAAAAAAAAAAAAAAAAAAATCTAAAGAATCCACAGAGACACAATTACCCAATGCAGGAACCACAGAAGAGTCACATTCCATGAGTAAGTGTGGCTCCCATGGGCCTCAATCGAAGTTGTGCTGCTGGTGGTGCATGGGCAAGAATTTCAGAGGCTCCAGTGGGTGCAGGCTGGTCTGGAGAGAAGTGTGTCCATCTGAGCTCAGCTCTGGAGAGCATCCTGAGCTAGACTTGACTGCAAGGAGATGTGCCCAGAGGAAGGGGGCCTGCTAACGCACCTGCTGTCCCACGGCCCAAGGAGTGGCTCCGGGTTGCCTGGACCGTGTCTCTGGGGGCCCCTGAGCCTGGATGCAGGTTCCGCCAAAGCAAAACTCTGTTCAAGGACCACCGCCCCGCTGTCCCCACCCAGCCAAGTCCCCGCATCCCGCACCTAACATGCCAGGAAGGGGACCCTCCACTGACCAACTCTTCCAAAGGCTCTGGCTTCTGATAGGAAATTAATACGGTGTTGCTTTCTCATTTAATTCAATGCACCTAAGATTCACTTAAAGTGTGTGTGTGTGGGCGTGCACGCGTGTGCATGCACACATCTGGCTCAGACCTCTTTCCCCCCTGCTCATCCTACCAACCCATTCGGTCATAATGGACACAGGAAACTACCATGAATGCGGTCCCCGTCTGGAGTACCCACGCTGCACACCTCAGGGCTCGCCTGGCTCGGGTCCAGACACCTCCCTGGCCCCGCATGTCAGCTCCCAGGCCAGGCTATGCCCACAACCCAGCGGCCCCCCTCAGGGCCTCAGTCAGTCCTATTCTCAGGAGAAAGGACAAAGCAGGGCCCACCACCCCCTCCAAGGATGCACAACCATGCTTCTCGTACACACAAAGTGTCTGCCCCTTTCATAAATGGAGATGCCCAGAAACAGGGGGCCGTGAGGGGGTGCAGCACGCACTGAGATAGGCTGAGGTTCCTGGGACCACAGGTGTGCACCTGAAGGGTTATCCACCCCAGTGCCTGGATCTCCCAGAGGCTAATTCCACGTGTCTACTTGGTGGCATTTGACAGGAAGGAAGAAACAGGAGCCACCAACAGGGGGCACATCGTCAGCTCTGATGAGAGGGGCGTGCCTGCTCTCAGAAGTGAGCGCGCCATCCAGTGTGATTAGGAATCATTGCCTTCCTTGCCTTGCAGAACCCAAGACCCTTGGCAGCCTCCCCTCCAGCACAGAGGAGCTGACAAAGAGCTGTCCCCTGAACGCGCAGGCTTCGCACACCCACACCTGAATCTCAACACACAGCACAGGAGCCAGCATTAGCCGTTTGTAACATTAGAAACAGCTTCTAGAACATTCTTTCCTCTGACAAATCAGGGCTTTTGCTTACAGCTTTGTTAGAACATGATGTGAAACTCTTAAACTTTATGAACGGAACTTTACTCCCTCCTTGGGTTGTAACCTAAGCAAGTTTTGGCAAACTATTCTTTAAACTATCCTTTTTTAAAAATTTATTCAGAATTTTTCGAAAGTCACAAAGAACACACGATTTGGCGGTTTCCCATGAGACTCCTCTTTGGGTCTGGAAATCAAGGGCTAGTGCATTCATGAGGCTTCAACCAGAGGGAAATGCAAATTCCTGGGCACCGTTGTCACAGGCTCGGGCTCCTGACGGGGCTGGGAATCTGCATTTGTAAGCTGTTCCCTGCGATGCTACAGGGCTGGAACACAACTGTGTTGGAGAATGCCACCTCCTTGAGCCACGGTAAACAGGGACAGGGACAAGGGTCATCTGTCAGGATCGTTTCTGCACAGGGCGGGGGCAGAGGGAATCGGCTCCCATCTGCAACAGATGCCTGGTGTTACTCAAAGAGCCGGATTGGCTCTGGGCTATGGGGAGGCTCCCCTCCATGTTCTGTCCCAGGATCAAAGGGAATCATGCCACAAAGGTCAGAGGCAGCTGGGACATACCCCCCGCCATGTGCACAGGGGAGGAAAGGGCAAGTTTCACGGCTGCCTTTGCACGAGCTAGGTGGGGAATAAGAGCAGCACGGGACAGATGCTAACGAGACTTGCCATCCGTGGCTTTCCTTCTCTCTCCTGACCTATTAAGAAGAAGCACCACTGGGGAGCCTGGGTGGCTCAGTCGGTTGAGCTACCAACTCTTGGTTTTGGCTCAGGTCATGGTCTCAGGGTTGTGGGATCGAGCCCCAAGTCCGGCCCCATGATCAGGGTAGAGCCTGCTTCTCCCTCTGCCTCTACTGCTCCCCCTGCTTATTCTCTCTCTCTCTCAAATAAACAAATAAAATCTTAAAAAGGAGGAGCAGGAGGAAGGAGAAGGGGAATGGGGAATAAGAAGAAGAACCATCACCATAACTTCAGACAGGAGAAGCCCCAGCACCTGGGACATGCTCAAAGCGCCATCTTGGCTGGATCCAGTCCCAGATAACTGACGTGCATCTTCTTTTCTTAAACAGGAGGCCCACGGGTGCTCAGAAAGCACTCAATAGCACTTGCAACGGGGAGAGATTTTACAGACAGGTGTCCACTGCTCAGGCCAGACAAGTAGAGAGAGCAAGCACTACAGGATTTGCTACTGACCAAGGTGGCGCCAGACACATCCGTGTTGGAATTACCTGTAGTCCAGAACCGCCAACAAGTAGAGGCACCTGCTGGCAGGTGCATCTAATCGTTCCTGCATGAAGACATGCCGCCGAGGGCCCCCAGCCCTGGAGATGGACACGTAATGGAAACAAGGTCCTACTGTCACAAGACATGCAAATCAACCGGCGCATTCGAACGCCTCCCCCAGGAGATGCCTACACAGACCGGTGCTATCACAAGGGACATGCTTGCTCCCATTCGCCACTCTCGGGGGGGGGGGGGGGGGGCGGACCAGAAATCCCCAAAAGAAACGCACAAGAGGGAGAGACATCCCCCACCCCCAAGTACCACCTCCACCACTCGCGCCCGCAATCCCACATCGGAGTCTGTGGCTCAGCCGCCAACACCAGCTCGGACCAAGGACAAGAGCAGCGTGGCTCGCAAACACTACCTTTGTCGTTCAAAGTCTCTTCCTGTATTTGTCTCACAACTTTGTGGGCTTTGCCGGCATTATTTCCAGCTACAAGGAAAAGAAAAGATACAATCAGTGGCAAGCTCATCCAGAGAAGGAGACTTTCCCTTTTGATGATTACTGGGGCGTGAGGCATCAAGTGGCACAAAGAACGGGGAGGGGGGGGTTGGGGAGAGCCAAGGATTGCCTAAGCATAAAAATGGTGGTGGGAAGCTCAGAGCACACACAGAACTTTCTATGAAACTTTAGTGGACGCCTGCCTACCCCCACCCCACTGGTGGTGGGAGCTACAAAATGATCATGGGCCATTCCCGCTATGTACTTGGGATTTCCCATTCCCTTATCAATGACTCCGTACAAATCCCACAGGTATGACTCCAGGGAAACGTGAGCTTAGAAGAACGGCCACACGTGTTTCATGTGTGAGGGACGTTACCCTTAAAATACAGACTATGCAATTTGGGGTTAAGATAGTGAATGAGGTTTCTTTAGTGTCTTACTAGAGGACAGTGCATTGATGTTTGGAGGAAGACGTCTCGTTTTCCAACTGTGTCCCTGAGCACACGGTCCGAATTTTAAGGTGTGCCGAATGGGGCTGCTATTTGGGGGAGAAGCCCAGGACACCCTGTCTTCCCACACACCAGCGCTCATGATCAACTGGACCTCAGGCAGATGTTCAGCTCCTTTGTGGGGTGAGCCAACCCCGAAACTCCCTGCAGGGGTGAATCATGGGAGCACTTCCACACAAGGGGATTAGACCTGCCATCTGAGGAACACATGCATGGGCATGAAGCTCCTAGAGCCCTGAGAAGTGACAGGTGGCATGAGGACACCAGGAGAGACACCTGGTCTGGGAGGACCAGGTTCCAAGGGGCAGGGTGGCTCACATCACCCTCCCGCCTGCATCCTGCCCCCACTGGCCAGGTGTTCTCTGGGGTACAACCCTCTTGAGATCTCAAGGAAAACATATTACCAAGCAATCCATTCTGGAGGCATTTCTGCATGCTGTTTTCCTCTATTTTGTTTCATTTTTATATTTGGGACTAACACGCAAGGGGCCCTGCTATGGATCCCCTGTGACTGTATCCTGCACTCATTACTCTGTGTCATTGACAAGTGCCCCCCCCGAACAAAAACCCTGAAGAAACGCCCTTTCCAAAAGCAAAAGCGTTTACAACAAAGAGTTAAGGAAACACAGACAGCAGAAGCGGTGAACGTTGTGAAATTGAAAACGTCTTTGGCTCCAGCTGGAGATGTATCTGAGATAAATATGGCAAATTTAGGGGGTGAATTAAAGGGTTATATAACGCGCCGCCACCTTGAAGGAGTTCAGAGTTGCAGACGTCAAGAAAACGCAGCTGTGAAAATATTCACACCTTCGGCTCCCTTGAAGAAAGAGAATATTACATGGTTGTTAGATTTTTGCTCAGAGAGTCTTCCTGAGTTGCGGGGTGCGCAGTCGGGCAGGATGCCAGGAAAGTTATATTCCATCTCTAAATGTTCCAGGCATCGAACACAACAAAATAAAATTCACCTTTCTTTAAGCTGGGGCCGCGTACATGCATGAGCTCATTTCGGAAATCCCATACAATTTTAAAATATTCAAGAGCCATCCACTGCCGGGCCACATGTCTGGCATTCACCATCTTGGCATCAGGAATGGGTGGCGCCGTGGAATCTTGCATGAAGTGGGAGAGATGCTCCATATTCCCCCCCAAAAATATCAATGGCCAGAGAAAGCGGAGGTCGTCAAACCAGCAGGGGAAACTGGTCATGGTAACAGCTCCCCTTGGCGGGCAGCTCACTACTCTCCCCAAGGAGTTGTAATAGAGGTATGGACACAGGCACGTTATTTGGCAAAGGTCATCTTTATCAGCTAGCTCCCCCGAGCTGGATATGGAACCTTGACCCTATGTAATCGCTAGAGATTTCCTACATTTACTGAACAAATATTCCATGAGAGAGAGCACTGGACCAGAATGGAAGGTAGGCAGAAGCACAGTAGGTCTGCCTTCTGCTCATGCTTTCTGTGGGGGGCTAAGTTTAAAGATGTTGAACCCAATCCAGGGTCAGCAAACCCTGGAACCTGGGGCCATACTGGATGATCTCCCAGATGCAAAAAGAAAAAAAAAAAAAAAAAAAAGATTATTGGAACAACAGCCATGCCCATAGCTTTAAATATTGACAATAGCGCTTTCCTGCTATCAAGGCAGAGCTGATCATTGAGAGACACACCCAGGCAAATATTTATTATCTGGTCCACACCAGAAAAAATTTACTGGCCCCTGGTCTCAACCTTAGATGGCTGTTCATGAAGAATTATAAAGAAAGATCCTCCACCAAAACAGTATTTTGAAACTATAAGAACTGAGATACTGTGAGATGAGAAATTTAATAATTAATGTATTTATAGCAATATTAATGTGCTTGGGTTTGATACAGGTTCCCTTTTCAATTCTTTAGCAAGTAACTGATTGTTCTTTAAACATTAATGGACGCAGGATCGGGAAATTTGAAATTGTATACACATCTCTTGGTTTTTACTTAGTATGAAATTTATATTAGAGTGTCCAATGATAGTATTTCATTAAGTGGCCTTGTATCAAACTGTCACACAAGATGAAATATTGTTTCTCTCAGCATATGTGCAATTATGCCCTGAAAGACTCGGGGAGGAAGGAACAGTCACACTTGATTAGACTGACTGAGAGCGTCAAACTGTGACCCATGCAGACATCAAAAGCTCTGTGGGAAAGAAGATGCAGGAGGTGAGGAGTACAGGTGGTGCTTACTCTCTTTGACTCAAGAGAAGGAGAACTTTGGTGCTGGCAGGACTGTTCCCGGTCTCAACAAACATCACTTAAATGAGGAGGTAATAGGAGAGAAAGGGCTCCAGTCCTCACATGCATGAGTACCACATGCTCGCTCACATGTTTTCACTGCATTGTGTCTGCAGTACATACTCCTCACTCAAGTAGACCTCAGCATGACCTAACCCCAATCTGAGTTCCTAGTGACCTACCCAACTAGACTTCATCATGACCTATCCAACTAAACCTCATCATCCCCGAGACCTCCTCATCACCTAACCCAACTAGACCTCATCATCACCTACCCAATTAGACCCCATCATCACCTAACCCAACTAGACCCATCATCACCTAACCCAACTAGACCCATCATCACCTAACCCAACTAGACCTCCTCATGACCCACCCAACTAGAACTCATCATCACCTACCCAATGAGGCCTCAACATCACCTAACCCAACTAGACCTCATCATTACCTAACCCCGTTAGACCCCATCATCACCCACCCAACTAGACCTCATCACCTAGACCTCATCATCACCTAACTCAACTAGACCTCATCATCACCTAACCCAACTAGACCTCATCATCACCTAACCCAACTAGACCTCATCATCACCTAACTCAACTAGACCTCATCATCACCTAACCCAACTAGACCTCATCATCACCTAACCCAACTAGACCTCATCACAACCTACCTAACTAGACCTCGCCATCACCTAACCCAAATAGACCTCCTCATGACCTAAACCAACTAGACCCCAACATGACCTAAGCCATCTAGACTTCATCATGACCTAAACTACCACACTGAGGCAAAAAGCACAGAAATGGAACTCTTTTTTCCTTTGCATTGCAATATTGCCTAGTTTCACAAAGAATCAAGAAGATGAAGAAGACAGGTGCATTACGGAAGTCACAAGGGGCAGAGATAACCAGTACTGGACGCTAGCCCCCGTCAGATGTTCTCAGACTGGAGGGTCCCTCCCCATCCTGCTCCACCACTTTCCTTCTGCCACTAGCTCAGGACCAACGGGCCCTCAGAGGGGACCTACTGCTCCTTTTGTTCACAATTTGACGTCACTTTGTTTTTTTAGTTTTTTAAAAATTTATTCATTTGAGAGAGAGCGAGAGCACAAGCAGGGGGGCCAGCCAGAGGGAGAGGGAGAAGCAGACTCCCCGCTGAGCAGGGAGCCCATCCAGGGTTCGATCCCAGGACCCCGGGATCATGACCTGAGCCAAAGGTAGACGCTTAACCGACTGAGCCACCCAGGCGCCCCCTTGACATCATTTTTATCAAGTCATCCCAGGCGGTGGCAGAAATCCAAGACAGAGCAGGGGGCTCCCAGGGACCCAAGTCCCTCTGCTCACATGCCTTGTCTCCCTGATGCGCTCAGGTCCCAGGGAGAGGTAAACACATCACAGGGATGCTAAAATTGAAGAGGAGTTCCAGAAATGCACACTCAGATGGGTCCCCTGTCCTGCAGGACCCCCACATCTGTGAGCAGCTGCTCTTCATCTAGATATGGACGTTGGTAAAGACTGTCCTTGCAAGGACTTGTCAAAAACCGTTCTATCATTTCCACATCGATTCAGACAATGGGCCCTGGACACAGCCCTGAAGAAAAAAACACTGGTGAGGTCAACCAAGAAGTCATCGTCCCCTCCCAAAGCCTGGCAAATACACACCGTTCTACAGACCAGGTTGCTCATGAGAGAAAGATGCGTACATGGGTCCATGAGGGAGGAATCACTGTAAAAAACTTCACTTTTTCAAAAGAGTGACACATGGGAAGGGCCATGCAATACAAAACTTTTAAATTGTGGAGTCATGTTTTGCAAAAGTGAAAAAAAATTCAAAGTTACCAGCATGAGTTCACTTGATTACAGGAATGAAGGGACAGGTAAGTATACCCGTGTGACCCATGCCTCCCTGAGGACAACAGAAAGGCCACACTGGCTAGACCTGGGGGTTCCCCAGCTGGGTTAGGAGCCCCCTCAGAGATCCCCTCTGCCATGGAACTCAGGGGGTCTGTGAGTTTTAACACCAACAATCAACATCATCATGGTGGCCAACCCCCAATGGAGTGTGGACAAGACACAGAAGTATGGGCAGGGTCTATGACCTGGTCACCGACACAAACCAGAGATATTTTCAGACCCAAGTTCAGGTGTTGAAGCTGTCTCAAAATAAAGTTTAAGATCATCATGGCTTCCAGTCAGTAGGAGTTACTGAACCCGCCAGTAAGTCACATTATTTGTCCTATAAAGATTTCGTGTCTATGATCACATGGCCAGTTTGTGTTCTTATGTATTTTTATATCTGCATCTCAATATTATTTGGTTTATAATAGTACAGATTTAGTTTGTGCATTTAGGCACCACTAGACGCCAACGGGGGTCCAAGGACCAAGCTTGTCAACAGCCAGGAAGAAGTGGAACACATTCATATTCAAGTACCCAGCCCCAACTATCGCTTCTGACCCCAAATTATCCTTTAAAAAATGATGGCGGAGAAAAGTTGGAGGAAAAAAATGGGAGAAAGGAAGAAATAAATCATTAATGAGTAAGTAAAGGACCATGGGTAATGTTACATAGAAAGTCTTAAGTGAAAGCAATCCTTAACACCTAAAACCAGAGGTATAATGTGATTTCTGTAAAAACACGACACCATAAAAGGTATTATTAAATGCAAATGATGTCAATGGGGGACATAATTAGCATGAAGTGTTTTTTTTCTTTTCCAAAGGTGATGTGCACCATATTATTTTTCCCAGCGGATTAAAAATTCTACCCCCAATTCACTGGGAAAATTAACAAAAGTACAATGGGTTCATTTGAACTCTGTTCCCTTTCCCAGGCAAAGAAAATCCCTTCATTTTCAAAGAGGAGTTACAGCAGGATAAGGAACAGAGAGAGAGTTTCAAAAAGAAGAATGGACAATGTAGTGTCTAAGGGATGCAGTTGCAGAGGAAGCCAGTCTTTGAAAACCTGTTCAGAGTCTACACTGGGCTATGTTCTGTCTTCCCCAAATTCATAGGTTGAAGCCCGGACCCCACAGGTGCTCAGAATGTGACCTTATTTGGAGCGGGAGTCTTTAAAGAGGTGGTTAGGTAAAATGAGGTCAATGAGGTGGGTCCTCATTGCACTAGGACCAGAGTCCTTATAAGGACATCCTTAGGTGTTTCCCAGATCTATTTTACCTATAAGCAAATCACTGTTTCTATATAAGCGAACCACTGGGTACCTTCCATTAGCCAACAATACAATCATCACCTATGATCACATGCATGCCGAGTCTCGCCAGATGCTTCGCCGTGGAATAGCCAATTCCATCCGTGCCTCCGGTCACTATAGCAACACGGTCAGGTTGTGGGGCCAAAACTGCAGAAGAAAAAGAAAAAACAAATCAAAGTGAGTTTTAGAAGTGTAGTCCACCTATGGAAGAATTCAGCCACAGGAGAACGCCCCATGGGCCCTGGGTGTCGTGGTTCGGCATCTGTGGTTGGACTCCTCGTGGATTCCCACGGGCTCGAGACGCAGGAATGTAACAGGGTGGATTAGCCCTGAGTCATTCCAGCCTGGTCAAAGGCACCTGATAAACGCTTGCTCATCCCCAGCCAAGGGCTTGGCAGGAACCGACTGGAGTATCAGCAAAATGATTGGCAGAAAGGTCGGGAGCAAGCATGGGAGTAGCATTTACGAGCGCAGATGAGAGCCCAGGGTCAATGCTCCCAGGCAACATGGGACAGGATGTAGGTTTTACTATTACTCAGGTATGGAGAAGGACAACAGACCAGGTGATGAGTGCCCGTTGTTGCAAAGCTAGTTTTTGCACACAGTTCCCAAGATGAGGGGGCCTGCCATGCCACCATGCACCATGGAGCCACACATGGGAAGCAACAAGGTGGGTCAGGAGGCAGAGGGACACGGAAATGTGGTCAGGAGTCTTCACTGTGGGAAGAAATGGGTCAGGGAAGCAGGTTTAGCAGGTTTAGCATGGGCTGGTGTGAATCATTTCAGTAGATTCTGGGTCACAAGGGCTGTCCCTCCGTGTGTGTCCCTGGTCCTGCAATGATTTGCGTGGGTAGGGTGGACAGTGGCCAACAATGTGGTCCCAGACGTGGTGGGCAGAGGGCTGTGGATGGCCTGGTTTGCACTGGAGAAGCAGAGGGAGAGGAAGAGAAAATCTCAAGCAGACTCCACGCTGAGCACAGAGCCCAGGGAGGGTCAAGAGTCAGACCCTGAGATCTCAAGACCCTGAGATCATGACGGGAGCCAACCAAGAGTCAGACGCTTAACCGACTGAGCCACCCAGGCTCCCCAAAGATGAACTTTTTAATAAACGGTGTTGGGACACGTCAATAGACATTTGGGAAAAAGGCAAAATTAGACCCACACCTCATACAGTACACATCAAAATTAACCAAGGGGTAGAAGTTACACAATGAACCTATTAGGGGAAAAAAGCATGTACCCATCTATCTTTAACCTCAGAGTATGAAACAGCTTCCTAATTATAAGTCAAAGTTGAGAAGAATAAGTAGACAAATTTTGCTACTAAAATAATTTTGCATGAAAAAAAAAAACCCACAACCAAAGCAAAGTTAGAAGTAAATGATAAATTAGAAAAAAAAAATTTGCAACCCTGATCACATGCAAAGGGCTATTTTCCTAACATGTAAAGAGTTCTTACAAATCAAGAAAAACAACACCCTATGAAGAAAAAGGGTGAACATAATTGTGTATATGAAAACATACAACATGGTCCTTACAAAGGTGTGTGAGTTTTTACCCAAAAAGAGAGATGTTCACAAAAACTCACTGAGACACCATCAGACTTGACAAGCCCAAGCATTCTGACACCACGCTTCTCTGACACAGTGCTGGTGAGCAGGTGCTTGTGTATGCCGTGGGTAGGAATGCAAGAGGGGAAAATCCCAATGTGGGTAGGGATCCTTGGGCAGTATCTAGTGCAACCTGAAACGCATTCATCCGTTGACGAAGCAAAATCACTTCCAGGAATGTGCCCTGGAAACCCACAGTGGACCCCACGTTTCTCACTGCAGCCATGTCCCTGGTGTCCACAGTCACAGAGGAAGCAGTCCTGAGTGCCCAAGCGCAGGTGAGAAATTCCACCTGCAGTCACGATGGGCCGGGAAGACATCCATAACATTGGAAAGGTGATCGTTTCGGGGTTCTCAAGCTCACGGTGGTGCTCCCGACTGGTATGTTCATGACCCCTATGATAAACCATGACGGTATTAGGGAATAATGCTCTGAAAGAGCTCATGGTTCTGTGGGATGTCATGCAAGCACTAAGACCTTGTGTGTGCTTCTAAGTGTGGTATCCACACCCATGCAGGAGGCCTCTCCACTGTTGGGAAGAATCCCCATGCAACATGGAGGCCATTCCCAGTCAAGACTTAGTCTCAGACGTATGGGCCCAGGGGTGGTCATCTGTGCTCACGGTCCCATCTAGACAGCTTTCGTCTGCCCTACGTGGGAAGAACAACCCTCTGCACCTGCACGCTTTGGCTGGCCTCCTCCCCCCTCAGCCAGTGTTGCCCGGGCGCACACACCTTGTCTCAGGTTCCCTGTTCCTCACTACCTGGCCCAACGGCAGGTGCCAGGCTGGTGTTCCATGAATGTTCACTGACTAAATTAATGAGCTAACCCATCCATTGCTGGATCAAGCAGAGATGGAAGGCCACTCCCTACCCTGAAACAGCAAAGGAAATGTGCCACGATGTAAATGTGGGTGTTTCCTCCCCTAAAATTCATATGTCGAAGGCCAACCCTCCAAGGGATGGGATTTGGAGGGTGGAGGTGGGGGTCTTTGGGAGGTGACCAGGTGATGAGGGTGGAGGTGGGGGTCTTTGGAAAGTGATCAGGTGATGAGGGTGGAGGTGGGGGTCTTTGGAAAGTGACCAGGTGATGAGGGTGGAGGTGGGGGTCTTTGGAAAGTGACTAGGTGATGAGGGTGGAGGTGGGGGTCTTTGGGAGGTGATCAGGTGATGAGGGTGGAGGTGGGGTCTTTGGGAGGTGATCAGGTGATGAGGGTGGAGGTGGGGTCTTTGGGAGGTGATCAGGTGATGAGGGTGGAGGTGGGGTGTTTGGGAGGTGATCAGGTGATGAGGGTGGAGGTGGGGGTCTTTGGGAGGTGATCAGGTGATGAGGGTGGAGGTGGGGTCTTTGGGAGGTGATCAGGTGATGAGGGTGGAGGTGGGGTGTTTGGGAGGTGATCAGGTGATGAGGGTGGAGGTGGGGTGTTTGGGAGGTGATCAGGTGATGAGGGTGGAGGTGGGGGTCTTTGGGAGGTGATCAGGTGATGAGGGTGGAGGTGGGGTCTTTGGGAGGTGATCAGGTGATTACGGTGGAAGTGGGGTCTTTGGGAGGTGATCAGGTGATAAGGGTGGAGGTGGGGGTGTTTGGGAGGTGACCAGGTCATGAGGGTGGAGGTGGGGGTCTTTGGGAGGTGATCAGGTGATAAGGGTGGAGGTGGGGGTGTTTGGGAGGTGACCAGGTGATGAGGGTGGAGGTGGGGGTCTTTGGGAGGTGACCAGGTCATGAGTGCCTGCATGATGGAATCAGTGTCCTTATAAAGGAGACCCCAAGGAGGCCCCTGGCCCCTTCCACCGTGCAAGGACTCAGCCAGAAGAACACCATCCACGAATCCAATCGGCCAGCACCTTAGTCGTGGACATCCAGCCACCACCATGGTGGGAAGTAAGTGTCTGCTGGTGAAGCCCCCCGCCCATGGTGTTTTTGCTATGGCGCCCCACATGGGCTACGACAAGATGCCCTCATCCCAGGCAGATCCCTTGGCTAATGCTCAGGACACCATGAGAAACAGATGTACGGGAGGAACGGGAGTGATGACCGAGCACCATCTACACCCCCTGCCCCAGCAACGGGGGTCGGGGGGACCAAGAACCTGCAGTGACACCTGGACCCGGTCCAACCCCTTAGCTTATAAGTGAGCAACGGGCACAGGAAGCCTGAACTCGCTCCAATGCCAAGAGCAGCAGGTGATCTTCCAGAATATGCTCTCCCGAGGACAGCATTATCTTCTGCACCAAGAATGCTCCCTGGCCTTTAGGTGCTAAGTAGGAAAGGTACTCACACGGATCAGAGACAGGGAGGTACAGAACGGAGACCCTCCTCCAGGCCGGCACCACATTTCCTGGTTGACAGAGTGAGTCCCACGAAACGTCTTTCAACGCCCGTGGTTGCTTGCTCCACACCCGGAAGGTGGTTTCCTACCCAACGTGTCTATGTCCAGCGTCACCGGGACCTTCCATTTACCCAGACTGAGGACGGCACAGATCCTCAGATCGTTTTCTCCCAACGCCACGATGTATCAAGCAAGTCTGTTCGGCTTCCCGCCAAGCGCGGCTCAGCTGACTCAGGGGCCCTGAAGTTATCCCCCAGCTACAGATACCGTAATTCTGAGTCCCAAGTGCCACAACTTGACTTGACCCTGGAAATCTAAACAGATTTTATCTCTACGTAGCTCATCATGTGTGTTTCAGGACGTTGAGCGGAAGAGCCCACAGAGCCTTGGACCACAGGTGAGAAGCAGCAGCTCCAGGTCAAAATCGAGGGTATGGATTTCTAACGGGATTACAACACCTCTCCAAGGGGGCATCTGTGGGCCATGGTGGGAATGAGCGGAAGGCTGAGCTAGCCAGGACTCCAACCGCCTGCTCAGCCCACCAATCTGTCCCATCACCTACGATACCATCGTCCCAAACACAGCCAACGGTCCAAGGACGGGTACATGGGACGAGTCTGTCCCCTCTCCCCAACCTTGGCTGGATATCCATTGAGAATCAGTGCCACCCAAACACAAACGTACTATCCTACAGTTCTGGAGGTCACAAATCCCCATCTCAAGGTCATCTGATTGGCAATCTTAATTTCCGTCTTCAACTGTTATTCTCTTTTAGCCTCGTGAGTATATGACATAGAGTTTCCAGGGCTTAAGGACACCGACATCTTTGGGGAACATGACTCCAGCCACCAAAATCGGAAACCAAAATGACTGTGTACATGACTCAGATGGAGAAGTCCAACCTTGTGTCAGCTCATTCTATTAAACGGCCCCAAAGTAACAACAGGAAGATGTGGCCTTGGAACCAGAACACCTCCTATCAGGACTCGGCACGCGGGAGATGGTTCTCCAAATGCAAAAACGCGCCCCGTGGAACCAAATCACACCAAAGACGGGCAGGGGCAAGAGCGGGGTGCTCCAAAGCCGGTAATTATTGGCCATACCCTGGAAATATATGTCCTGGTTGGTGAAGACAGGAGGGGACTGGTTTACAGGGAAAACCCGCACAGCCGTTTCCATGCTGATCCATAAATACACGGATGAATCTACACTTCACAAACAATTGTGATTTGCGAGACACAAGAATCACCAAAAGTGTGATAAATGGCATCGACTACTCGAGGTCACGAGTGTTGTTTCTGGACATAAAAAACTTACAATGGAAAACTTAATTTTGTAAGACATCACTAAGCCTCCCCCTACTGCGTATTACTTGTCCTTTAGAAAAAGAACACTTGTATTTTCCCAGCTTAAAACTTTAAGCATACGCATTCCCTGGCCGTTAAGCTTTCCAGGATTAACCCAAATAAACAGAAATGATTTAAAATTTTTTAAAAATTTCAGGTTAAATGTTGAACATGCCAAAATACAATGTTCAAAAGTTGGTTATACGATGCACATGAATAAGGGGTGGGGGCAATCAAAGAAATCCTAAAACTCAGTTCCTGAGTTAGATTTGAACCAGCCAGGAAGACTAAAAATCGTCTGCAGCTCTGCTGATCATAAGACCCCTCCCATGGACTCTGAGTGCAAATTCAGCTTTGAGCTTCCTAGCAGCCAAAGAGAAAAGGGAAACAATGTCAGAGATGGTTCTGAGCAGCTGACCCAGTGCCTCCCCCCAACACTGGCCTCAGATTGGCCTAAAACCCATGCTGTTTTATATCACAGGGCTTCAACACGGGCATCCCATCCAAAAGAAATGCTCACGCATGATGGGAACCCTCCATGCTGGACCCTCGCCAGCGAGAGTGGGAACATGGCAGCCATCTGCTTCTGGATGAAACAGCTCTCACCTGTCCAAGCTCCGGGCTTGGTGCACACATGGCTGCCAAGGCATCCACGCCAGACTCGGACGCTGGCCTCCCCAGATGGCACCACAGACCGTAAGGGCCCATGCAGCACACCCACGCTGGGTCCCACCCCGTGTCCCCTCCATGGAGCTCAGTGCAGGGCTTGCAAAACCCCAGGCCAGGAGCAGAACGCAGAATGGGAGCTCCTACTGGAGACGCACTGCCAACACTTCCCAGCGCCTTCCAAGTCCTGAAAACGAGCACGCTTTCTTCTTTCTTTTCTCCTGAAACGTCCTGCACGCGCCTGTTGGGTTTCCTTACAAAGGAAGAGAAGCACGTCTGCCATTGTTCTGTGAAGGCATGAGGGTTATTCTTCGTCAACTGAAGATACAGCATTGGAGGGCATTCTCGAACTAGGATGTGCACTCATGTGCATGGCGGATTACCGAGGATGCGAAGGCATGGGGCAGGTCAGAGACGCGTCTGTCCTGTGTGGATGGACAGACGGCATAAGCCCCTCCTGAACGCAGGGACTGCCCCAAAACGTGGAGGGTGCTGGGGAGGGGGCACTGAGAACATCTCCACAGGGACTTCAAAATTCCTCCTCCCGGAGAGGAGGCAGGAGGTGAGGACAGTCTGCATGCAGGCACACAGGGGTCCTGGGGAGACTCAGCTTGCTGCCAGAGGAGGGGCGCGGGGGTGAGAGCTGTGCGAGGCGGGGAAGGACCTGCAAGCATCGTGCAAAGGGGAGGTGAGGACACAAGGCGGATGCAAGAGGAGGGAATGCTGAGGAAGCGTTTGGAAACAAGACTGAGGGCCGCTTGGCCCGATGGGCAGGAGAGACAGAGGCAGACAGGTGGTGGGCGGGGCCAGAGCTACCTGCTGTGGGCCCCCCCAAGGTGTCGGGGCTCATCCCTGCATGCCAGGGAGACCCCATCCCTGCTGACCTGCTACGTCCCCCTCCTGTAAGCCCAAATGTGTCCACCATCACCATGCACACCATGCTTTCCCGATAAATGCAGTGAACCTCTTGTTCTGCAACGTGCATCCCAATTCCTCCAGGACCAGCTCAAGAAGAATCCCCACCAGTCCGCACGTAGGAGTTTTTCTTATACAAGCCCAAAGCCCTGCAGAGCCCCGCGGACAGCCAGTAACACCACTGGCCGCACCATTAGGAAACTGGTGGACGCAGACACGAAACCAAACTGCCCTCGGAAGACTGGTCTTGATCGCTCACCCTGCACGTAGCTGCTGAGGCTCAGAGATGCTGAATCCTATACGTTTATACACACGTGCGCTGAAATGCACACATTACACGCGTCTCAGACGCGGGCTCCCAGTCTGCATCAGGTAAGGGCATCATGGGGAGGAAGAGAGGCTGCTCCATCCCAGATCCCGCATGAACACTGGGGTCTGCACCTGCTCCATCGGCATCCCAGAGCTTCCCATGCACACAGAAGGTTGAACAAGCCATGGCGGCTAAAACCCAAAGAGGAAAGGAGAAGGTACACCCAGTGCAAAGTGGGTGGAGAGACTCCCAGAGAAAGGCACTGGAGGGGAGGTCGAGGGACTCGGTTCTCTGGAATCCACGCATGCCAAGGGTGAGCCTACACGTCCTGATGTCTGGGGAGCACACTGGCTGTGGGCCAATCCCCGTCTCTCCCAGAGAGCTGATTTCCAAAGCAAGACGCCGACACCACCACCCCCCCCACCTGCCCAAGAGGGTCCAGGCGTCACACTATCAAGTCCCCAGTCCCCGGCCTTGCAGCTGCCTTTCCCTCCCGCCAAGCCCAGAACAACCATATTACAGGTGTGAACGTCACATCTTCTGGAATAGTTGATTTTATGTGTCTAGTCAGCTGGGCCACGGTGCCCAGATACGCACTCAAACATCATTCTGGGTGCTTCTGTGAAGCTGGGTCTTTTTATTTATTTATTTATTTATTTTTGGATGTGATTAACACTGAAATCGGCAGTTTGTGACTAAAGCAGATTCTCCTCTCTGGTGTGGGTGGGCCTCGTCTAATCAGTTGATGGCGTTCGTAGCGCAAAGACTGATACCCCCTGAGCAAGAGTCCATTCCCCAGCAGATACCCTTCAGACTCAAACTGTAAGTCTGCCCTGGGTTTTCAGCATGCTGGTCCACCCTCCAGATTGTGGGCTTAACAAGTCTTCATAGTTGCATGAGCCAATTCCTTAAAATGATTAAAATTCAAAAAATATACATATGTGTGGGGGGGATGTATATACACCTATGTAGAGACGTCATAGATATGTCATATATATTTGTTTATATATATATATAAAGAGAGAGATGATCAATAAGATGGATGGATGGATAGAAGGATGGATGGATGAATAGATGATAGATGATAGAGAGAGAGAGAGAGAGAGAGAGACTAACACTGGTTCCCCCCTGAGGACTCTCTCCTTGGCATGCAGACCCTGTGTTCTCCCTGTGTCCTTGCGTGGTTCTCCTTCTGTGCATGTCTGTGTGTTCTCATCCCCTCTTCTGATAAGGACCCCAGTCCTATGGGAGCAAGGCCCACCCTACTGACCTCATCTTAACTTGACCATCTGCAGAGACCCTATTTCCAAATAAGATCCCCTTCACAGGTACCAGGGGCTGAGACTTCAACGTATCTTTTTTGGGGAGGGCACAATTCAAACCCTAGAAATTGGTGCACATTCATGCACACAGCTGTGCAAGGACACCCCAGCCTGGCTAGCGGGGCTCCCTAGGAGCACAGGTGAGCCAGCCACTCTCCCCTCTCCTTTATCTCCCAGATGCTAGTCAGTTCCAGCCCAGATGCCTTCTATGCTTCCCCCCAAAACCCGGTTGCAAACAGAGACATGGGATCACTGTCCATCACCTTGCATGCCACCATCTGTCCTGCAGAGCAGCATCCATCACCAGCGAGTCCCACAGGCCGGCTCACCTCCGACGGGGATCAGAGGGAGCTGTGGGGAGGTGCAGCTGTAACCTGATCTGCACCACACCAGCTTGTACCGGGACAGCAGCTGCCCCAAACGCACGGTGAGGCCGCCCAGGGACAACGCTCAATGCCTGTTGCTTTCGTCCCCAAACCACCTAGTTCGGCAGCCTCACGGTCCAACGGTGCACCTCTGATGTGTTTGGGGGACAAGCCCATAACTCAGATAGCAAGGAAAGCAACCAGCACCTCCCAAGACTGCTTGGCAAAGGCAAGATGTTTGCAGGCTGTCCTGAGAAGGAGCTCCCGTCCTGAGCCCGGACTATGTTTAGAGCCCTCGTGGGTCATTTTTCTTTTTTAAGAACTCAGATGTGGAGGGTTGACCTCATGCCTTGGCGAAGGCCAACGTGTAGGGAAGCAGTAACATGACAGCTCTGTACATCCTCAGCTCACTGACCACAGCACAGGAAACAAGACACAGCCCCAGTAAAGATGTGAAATATTTAAAAACATTATTTAAATAATTTACATATTCAAACACTTGGACTATTTAAATATTGTTTAAATCATTTACAAATTCAAATATTCAGATAATTTAAATATTCAAACATCTGAAAGATTTAAAATTATTTAAATATTTGAATTATTTTTATTTTATTACTTATTCATTGATTATTTACTTAAATACTTCTATTTGAATAATTTAAATTTTCAAAGATTTGAGAGATTTTAAAATATTGTTTAAGGAATTTACAGATTGAAATCCTTGAAATATTAAGATTGTTTAAATCATTTACAGATTCAAATATTCAAATAATTAAATATTCAAATATTTGAAAGATAAATTATCTGAATTATTTTTATTTATTATTATGTATCATTACATTTTGAACATTTGAATTATTTTTATTTATTATGTATTTATTACTTATTTAAATAATTTTATTTAAATAGTTTAAGTTCTCAAATACTTGAAAGACTTAAAATATTGTTTAAATAATTTACAGATTCAAATACTTGAACTACTTAATATAGTTTTTAAATAATTTACATATTTTGCTACTTGAAAGATTTATAATATTGTTTAAATAATTTAAATACTCAGACACTTGAACTGTTTAAAATATTGCGTAAATGATTTAAATATTTAAACATCTCAAATATTTAAAAATCCGATCATCAACACAGAGGGGAACGCGCTGGTGGCTGATTTTCAGTGGATGATCTCTCCACGACCATGTCTCTTCTTTTTTTTTTTTTAAAGATTTTATTTATTCATTTGAGAGAGAGAGAATGAGAGAGAGAGAGCACGAGAGGGAGGAGGGTCCGAGGGAGAAGCAGACTCCCCGCTGAGCGGGGAGCCCGATGCGGGACTCGATCCCGGGACTCCAGGATCATGACCTGAGCCGGAGGCAGTCGTTTCACCGACTGAGCCACCCAGGCGCCCACGACCGTGTCTTTTCTAAGGACCATGCAGAATTCGTGCAGGGAGACGTCGGATAACGCAGAGAGCACATAAAGAAAAGGCTGCGTTCTAAAGAGTCGGACGTGCGTCAGGTAATATCAAAGGGCAAATGACAGAGTGCGGGGCGTAGAAGAAAGGGGGCATTCTTCGCCCATAAAGGGTCTTGTGAAAGAACGTGAACATCTACCCTCCTCCTCCCCCCAGAAGAGACAAAGAAAATGAACAAGGGACTCCTGGACAGTGAATCCAAACATTCACGTGTAAAACACTCTGCTGAAACACACTCCTTTAACGAAACACGATGGAGGTAAGGCAGGTGACTGGTGCTCATCCATCACAACAGCTGGGCCCGCCCCCACACCCCCAGGATTGTTGGTCCCTGGGGGGAAAAAGTGCATGCTCGCGCCAAAACGATTCGTTTGGCCCCAAGACTGTGTCTCTTCAGCAGAGGGGCTGCCGAGGGCCGTGCAAAGCGGGCGGGTGTGTGTGCGTGTTCTCTGCAGAGGGGCTGCCGAGGGCCGTGCAAAGCGGGCGTGCGTGTGTGCGTGTTCTCTGCAGAGGGGCTGCCGAGGGCCGTGCAAAGCGGGCGGGCGTGTGTGCGTGTTCTCTGCAGAGGGGCTGCCGAGGGCCGTGCAAAGCGGGCGTGCGTGTGTGCGTGTTCTCTGCAGAGGGGCTGCCGAGGGCCGTGCAAAGCGGGCGTGCGTGTGTGCGTGTTCTCTGCAGAGGGGCTGCCGAGGGCCGTGCAAAGCGGGCGTGCGTGTGTGCCTATTCCCTTTGACCCGGCACCTCCGGTGCTGAGAACTGATGCCACGGACACACTCGCACGGGTACGCAAAGATGCTCGAACATAAAAGATGCAATGCCCACCTTGTTGACAAGACAAAGGTCTTCTGTGTGAATGCCGTTTTAGGCAAGAGTCTTTCCAGGTGTTCTTGCAAAAGAAAGCGTTATTGTTCTAGCAACGGGGAAGCAATTTTAAAAGGGTTGCATTGTGTGTGACTCCGTTTATGTGACATTCTTGAAATGATCGCATCATGCAAATGCAGAATGGATGAGCGGCTGGCCGTGGGTGAAGGATGGATGGAAGAAGGAAGGAGGTAGCGAAGCTATAGGAAGGGAGCATTTGGGAATCTGGTGGTGGCAAACGCACCCTGTGTTTTGACCATGAGGGGGGATTCACTACCCTCCATGTGCAAAGAGATCCCAGACTGCTCACCCCACCAACACACAGTTGGCTCCCCATGAAAACAAGAAATATGGAAAAAGAACAATGCATTGCCTCCCTGCTGACACATGCGTTGGGATCACATACTATATAGATTTGCAAGATGTTATCCCTGCAGGAAAATCAGGGAAAGGGTACACGAGATTTCTCCATATTCTTTCTCGCAACTGCACGGGAATTACAGTGATCTGCAAAAAGTCGAATGAGCTCGTGCCATATGATACAGTCTGCTTTTCAAAACACAAATTTAAAAACAAAGAAGTCTTTGCCGTCTTGGCTCCTGTCCCGTTGTGTTGGAAATGCCCGTGTGTTTTAGGGCTCCCATTGGAGCTGCTGTTAATGGCACGCCCTGGTCCTTTTCTCAAACGCTGAGGGCTGCACACACCTGCGTCTGCCTGCCGTCAAGACACAAGGTGGACACCAGGGGCAGGTGTGGTGTGAACCCAGAGCATGGGCAGCAACACCAACTCTGTTCGGACGCTGATGGACGCTCCATGTTACCTGCCCGAGGCAGACCCGTGCGAGCCGTCTTAACTTCCTCGTGGACGCAGGAGGGTCTCACGTGCCTCCCATCCCCCGCCATTAAGTAAGATGTCCGCATTCCCCACTGGGAGCTGAGAATGGCACTCTGTAAAGCAAGCACCCGAAATGATGCTCAGCATCGTCCTCCAAAGGGAAACGCAAACTAAAGCCACAGGGAGACACTGCTTCAGGTCTGCTAGCATGGGTCTCATTTCGGGGGAAATAAGAACATCGCCGCGCAAAGGCTGACGAGCAGGGAGGCAAATTGGGACCATCCTGGGTGACCGGTGGGCGTGGAAAATGCTTCGGGCACTTTCAAAGAGCAGCGGAGAAAGCACGTGGCCCGGCGATTCCACTCCTCGGCGTCCATCCATCCAGGAGACACGGAAGCAGGTGTCCACACACACACACACACACACACCCCTGCGGGGAGGCTCACAGCAGCATTATGCATGGGAGCCAGGGAGATGTGAACAGCCCAGGTGCCCACCGCTGGGGTCCATCCGTGGATAGAACAGGACTCAGCTGTGAAAAGGAACAGAGCTCTGATAGCTGCTGCCCCGTGGATGGACCGCGAGGCCACGACGCTCCGGGACAGAAGCCACGCTCCCGAGCCCACAGAGGACGTGGATTCCGTTTCTGTGAAATATTCAGTACAGGAAAACAAAACAACCACCGCGTGGAGAACGTGCCCGTGAGCTTTCCGAAACTTTCTGCAAGCACCTCTGACATTAGACGTGCACAATGTCTCGCCAACTAATCTCCATAAAAGTGGGGCAGAAAATCCGATAATCGGTTCATACGCACTACGAGAAAGGGAATGACCTGGGGGTCAGGTCAGTCAAGCTTATATTAGAAACAGTGTTTAGGGGCACCTGCATGGTGCAGTCGGTTACGCGGCCGAGTCTTGAGTTCAACTCAGGTGGTGATCTCAGGCTCCAGGCTCAGCAGGGAATCTGCTTGAGATCCTCTCTCTCTGTCTGCCCCTCCCCACAGCTCTTTCTCCCTCAAATAAATAAATACATCTTTAAAAAAAAAAAAGCGTTTATAACGTGACAGTCAAGAAAGGGACCATCCAAACAAAGCCAGGTATTTTCTACACACATATCCTTGCATTCCAATAAACCATGAAGAAAGGATCCAAAGGAGAAAAGTAAGAGACAAACTAGTACGTAACATAGGATTGTGTTTGAAAGGTATTCATGTTAGAGGGCGCTAAATCAAAGCGTCACAGCAATATCGGGAAAAAAAAACATCCACCAGCAAAGGGGAGGTCAGACCGTTTTCTCACAAAGCCTTCAACTGATCGGACGAGGCCCACCTGCACTAGAGAGACTCATCTGCAGAATTCAAAGTGAAGGCATGGACGGTGGGCGCGGTGACCAAAGGCGATGCGTGTTTTGCATGACGTGGAGATGCTTGGCACTTGGGGCCCTACCACACGATGCAATAAAAGAGTTGCAGACATGTGCTCTCCAGCTGCGAAGGGGTCCAGCCCCATGTCCCTTCCACATAAAGGATGTATGAGGGTTCTCCCAAGAAACACATCAAAAGACTATGTGGAGAGAGAGACAGAGATTTAATTTAAGGAACTGGTTCACGTAACTGCATATATTTTAGTCTGTATTCTGCAGGGTCGACCAGCAGGCTGAGACCCAGGGACGAGCTAATGTTGCAGCAAGAGTCCAAAAGCCACCTGGAGACAGAATTTCCTCTTTGTCCGGAGAGGTCAGTCTGTTTGCTCACAAGCCTTCAAGCGATCGGACAAGGCCCACCAATCCAAGGGGAAAAGGGAAGATACAAACTAGTATGTACCGTAGGATTATGTTTGAAAGGCACTCATCTTGTAGAGCGATAAATCAAAGCGTCATAACAAGGTCAACAAAAAAATCACATCCACCAGCAAAGGGGAGGTCAATCGGTTTCTCACGAAGCTTTCAACTGATTGGACAAGGCCTACCGACCCTAGAGAGAGTCACCTGCTTTACTCAAAGACTACTGATTGCAGTGTTAACCTCATCTAGACATACTTTCTGAGCAACATCCAAACTAGTGTTTGACCACATGTGTGCACACATGGTCCAGCCAAGATGACGTAAAATTAACCATCACAACATACACATCATTCCATGCAACACAGGTGTAGACCGACAGCCATCACCCAGAAGCTTGGACCCCCCCCTACGTGAGTGAGCTCCTTCGTGAGCGAAGCCACTGCCTCGAGCAAGGACAACGGGGGGACCAGAGCGGTAATCCCCAAAAAAGCACTGGGCGGAAGCCAAGACCCAGACGCCCTGTGCACGGCAGGCTCCCTGGAAAGGGAGGACCTCCTTGTTGAGCACGCTGGTGGAGCAAAGCCTGAGGTCAGCAACAGAAATGGCAGGGACCCAGGTGGGGGACGGCCAGCTGAGCCAGAGAAGCGTGGATGATGCACCAACATGGTGCCACGGTCATGAGCGGAGGACCGGGTGTCCAGCACATACCAGCACATCTCGACACCATGATACACCAGCGCAGATGTCAGGCAAATAGGTCCTTGTGCCTTCAATGGTGGCAGAAGAGGGAGAACTGGAGCCGGACGCTGGGCTGTCTGCTGCCCAACAAGCTTGCCTTCTGTGGTCATAAGCCTTCCGTCTCAGGGCCGCCGCCGTGAGGACCCGTGACCACCGCCTGGAGATTGACACACATCACCGTGCGGCAAAGGGAACGAGCTCACCACCCCGGCTGCATCGCAGAGGTGGTCTGAAATCAGGAGATGGGGGGGAGCGGGGCTGGAATTACTTCCCTAATGGACCAGCCCTCCCCAGACCCAGGCTCTTGGCCCAATCCCACGTGCACTGTGCAGGGACGAGCTCATGTTGCAGCGGGAACAAGCTCTGTGCTTCCTCCAAATGCTCAGTCTTGCCCCAGGAAAGCTGCTCCAGCATCCCGGGCTTGAAACGGGGCTCCCCGTGGACGGCTGACCAGAGAAACAACTCAGAGATCCAGCCAGCCCCGCACGCTGCCTCAAACAGCAGGAAGACAACACCGTCGGAAAACTGTTTTTCACACGTTCTGACCCCAAAGGGACCAGGGCATAATGTGCTCTCTTCGGAAAGATGATGCAAGTGACCTTCAGCAGGTGGATGGATGATGCATAAGGTGCAGTCTGTTCAGGCAAGGGGAGTATTAGTCAGTGCTAAATAGAAATGATCTATCAAGCCGTGAGAAGGCACAAAGTTACCTTACGTGCATGCTGAGAAGGGAAGGGAGCCGGTCTGAAAAGGCTCCATCCTGTGTGATTCCGGCTCTAGGACATTCCAGAAAAGGCAAAACCGCGGAGACAGGAGAAAGATCAGTGGTCGGCCAGGGATGGGGGACGAGGGATGGGCAGGTGCAGCACTGAGGATTTTTAGGGAGGTGCCAGTCGTCTGCGCGACTCAATAATGATGCACACGTGTCATTGCACATGTCTGCAAACCCACAGTTTGTACAACCCCAAGAAGAAGCCCTAACGTAAAGTATGCTTGTGGGTGCTAATGATGTGTTTGTGCGAGTTCGTCGATTGTAGGAAACGTACCGTCTATGGGGCAGGTATGCATGCTGGGGAGGCTACGCATGTGTGTGGTCATGGGGGTACATGGGAAATTTCTGTATGTTCCCCTCAATGTTGCTACTGGACATATTTAATTGCATGCCGGATATGTTTTTATTTTAGGCTGGACCTAAAACCACTGTAAAAATAAAAAATAAAATCTATTAATTAAAAAACAAACATGATGTTGAGGAAGGGTGAACACCCACGGACACAGCCGTCTGGGGAGGGTCCCCGGTGGTGTGAGGATAAATGGGAAGAAGAAAACATGCCCCGTGTGGAAAACACAGAGGGTGTTTTCCGGGCGTGTTGTTGGTATTTCCAAGGAGCACCGTTGTGCAAGGAGGGTTTGCTCCCTACTGTGCGCTGAGAGCAAACCATGAGCACTATGGGAAAGCAGCGTGGTTCCTGGGGAGCGTGGATGGGGGATGTGACGGTTGGGACCCAGCCCAGCTGCACCCACTCAGGTACTTGTAGGAGCCAGCTCGAGTGAGGGTTCGTCACACATGGATTGAGGGAAGCTCAGAGAGCTGGTGACACATTCCTCCTGGGTGTGTCTGTCTGTGAGGGTGTTTCTGGAAGAGATGAGCATTGCATCTGGTGCACAGTAAAGCCAAGGGCCTTCTGCACCGTGGGTGGGCCTCGTCTAATCAGTTGACGGTCTGAAAAGCATCAGAGAACGTGCAGGAAGGGGGAGAACGCGTCACACGAGCTATGGGTTCTGTTTCTCTACACATCCCTGACTCACACAGCCTGCATAACACCCTAGAAAGGAGCGGCTTTAAAACGACACACGTTTACTTCTCGAGGTCCTGGAGGCTGGAAGTGGGAGATCCAGGTGCCCGCTGGTTCAGTGTCTGGTGAAAACCCACCCCCTGGATTGTCAACGGCCACCTTTTTGCTCTGACCTCACATGATGAAGAGACAGAGCTCCAGCATCTCTCCAGACTCCTTTCCTCCACGACCATCACTCCCTGCTCTGCCCGCCACGACCCCGACTGTGTATCTGCACCTCCTGTCCAACCACGTGTCCAGGCCTAATGCGTTCAAACTCCTTACTGGGGTGGCCAGGAAAAGACAAGGCCAGGGAGGGGCTCAGCCAGCCTGCCACCCACACCCTCGCCAGCCCCTCCAAGGGGGTGTCCTTCATGCTGGACACCAGCCAGGCAGCCTGTTTTGGCTCAGATGCCTGCACCCTGGTGTCTTTGCCCTGCCTGGACCTCCCCGTGTGTGGCCCTCTGGAGAACCCCTCTCCAGGCTCACAGCCCAGCCTGTAAGGAACAGGCTCCTCTTTGGGGAGGTCCCAAGGCAGCCAACATCCACTCTGCCCATCCCCTGCAGGGCCCTGCCTTAGTGTCCCCTGCAGGTGGCTGACATTGCAGTCTGCTGACCTGACCCTAATGTCTTATCTCCCTAGCCAAATGTGTGTGAAGGGTTGGGAGCCACGCCAGCCTAGGAGGCAGGGGACCAGGCACTGAGTGCAGATGGATGCTCTACCCACCTCCCCTGGCACAGAAGCTTGAAAGGTCCAGTCCTTGGACGTTCCCTGTGACCTGGGGAGGCTTGACTGTAGGAATCACATGGTTCCTTCCAGAATGATTTAGAAAGTGAGCAAAACTGCAAATCCGCGACACATCAATTGATGACAGCTGTCCCATAAGGAAACATCATCAACCCATTAAATGTCACGGAGGTAGAATAAAAGTCACTCAATGCACCTTCAGTTTAACCACAAAACTATAGGATGGATGGATGGATGGATGGATGGATGGATGGATGGATGGATGAGTGGATGGATGGATCAATGGATGGTTGGATTGACAAATAATAGATACATGATAGAAAACACATAGAAACATAGATAATCAATAGGCAGGTAGAATATACAATAGACCATAGACACATAGAGGACACAGACAGGAGCTATATGTCATCCATTCCACACAGGCACGGAATCACAAGGCTTACCACGTATGTAACCTGTTAGCCAGGGACAGAATCACAGTGAAATTTCAAGATGCCCACAAAGCACAGTGCTGATGTCCCCAGTACTGTGCACGAGGCACCATCTTTCCTTGCCTGCTGCACAGTCAACGGGTCCTTTCCGGGAAAACCCAGCCATGAGCTACCTAGGAAGAAAAGCCTCCTCAAGTACCATCTCCCAGAACCCTGAACCTCTGAGATGAGAAGCAAGGGTGCCATTCACCCCACAATAAACTCTCGGGAAGTGCCCTGCTTCAGAGACAGGTTCTAACAGAGAACAGGACAGCCCATTCCCGCCAAGAAGCCCCCCCCCCCCCCAGCACAGGTCATCTGCCACCTGCGAAACGCACACCTTGTCTCATGTCTCCACGACAATGCAGCACGTCTGGAACAATCAAGAAGCCGAACTGCCCTGGAATCAGGAGGCTGGACAAGCATCTGGAGCTTGCCTATCACCAGAGGTCTGACTGCCGAGCAGATATTCTGAGAATCCTCCCAGAATAACGAAGGCCAACATCCCCAACCAAGGGGCTGCACAGAGTCCCCCAACCTTGGAGAAACAGACTACAGGGTCCTGACATGCAGGGGCACCCAGGGAACCCAGGAATGATGCAGGTTTGGAATCACGGATCCCATGGGGGAGCCTGGGTCTGTGCTTCTGGCAAGCAGATCTGGTCTACACGGCGGCTACAGCCCATGTCCTGGGAAGCAGGATGTGGGCACAGGATTACGTCAGACGTCTGAGATGCCCATGTGCTAACAGGATGGGGCTGCTGTGCGTGCCTCGGGACCTCCGAAGGAGGATGGCAGGCTTCATGCGACCGTTGTGCTAAACCCTATACGAGTCTCATGTTTGCAAATGGCTGGAGCAACGTCGGAAGGACAGGAACGTTGCGGGGAAGACGCGACACGGGGATTGGGGCCTGGAGCACGCCACCTGGCGCCCATGCCGTGCGCAGATCTACGGGACCACAGCCACACCCTGATGGGACCGCGTACTCCACAAAGCCACAAATACCTCCTTCCTCAGGGACAACAGGAGCCGGATCTGCCCTGGGTCCTGAGAGCCACCGTCACACAGACCAATGCTGAGCGGGAATGAGCCTCTACGGCGCCCAAGAACCAACTCGGGAAGGCTCCCCGGATTAACTCCCCCAACAACAACAACAACCCAGCTCAGACTTAGAGCTTTAGAGTAAAACGTGAGCATAAATCCCACACAGACGCACACCTGTGAGGAAGCTGAGTGGGGGGGGGGGGTGCGCCGACCCAGAGAGGAGAATGCGTGCCGCCAGGGGCTGTACGTGTAGCACCCATGCTCGAGGATGGGCACAGCTGGTGCCCATCACCAGACACAGCCAAGGACGTGCTCCCCGGGGACCACCGGACATTGGCCACATTCGACGTCAGTCCCTGTGGCCGAAAGTGGCCCCATCTTAACTCCACGTGTCTGTGTGTGAAATGGAAATATTTAGTTAGCCCCAACCCAGCAACACGGCGGCCAATTCCCTGCAGGAAGAGAAGGCTGCGACGGTGCAGGTCAACGTGCCTTGTCCATTTGTCTGTCCGTGTGGTGCCTTGTTTTGTTAAGAGGAGGCAGGACAGGCTGGGCAACAGTCAACTGTACAAATGAAAGGTCCACGCTCACCACTCAGAAAGGCTGGGGCTCATAAAACCATTCGCTGAAGACAAGCCAGTGAAGGAAAATGCAAAAGGCCTGCTCCTGGGCAGCACGTCACCAAGCGGCAGGAAAATGCAAAAGGCCCCCCGCCAGACAGCCCATCACCAAGTGGTGGCTTTATTCACATAGAATTTGGGTTGCACAAATACCTAGAATGGATCAGACTCTTTGTCATTTGCAAGGACCCCAGGACAAAGCACCATGGACTCATTCTTTGTGGCCCGGAAACCTCTTTCAAGAAAGAAACAAAAGCCCCTCCCCCCCCCACCCCGTTACTGGAGGGCTTCTGTCACAATGAACACACATCAGACAAATAAATTAGGAGCTCATCTGTTTCTTGGGTTTATTGAACAAGAGTCAAATTTGAAAGCGTTAAATAAGAAGAAAAAAAAAAGCATCCATCCCATGAGAAAGGCTCAAACCCAGTCGGATGCGTCAAGATACGAGTCCCTCCTCTCATCAACACCAGCGGGGGAGGGGTCATCCTCCTGAGGAAAGGGACATATCCGCCTCCTTAAATGTCCATGATGCTCTCGGAGGTGCTCAGCCACGCAGAACGTCGCCAGCGTCTCGGGTTTCTGCGAACAGCCGGAGCGACCCCGAAATCAAGGCCAAAATGTCCCATGGTCCGTTTTTTAAAAAAATCAGCGGGCCCCCGCGGTGCGGTGTTGAAAAGACAAAACGCAAGCGTCCGTGGCCCCGTGGAGAAATTGAAATCACCCTCAGCACATTTGGGCCCCCGGTAATTTTGGAAAGCGGGGCTCCCGAGGGCGGGGGGCCTGGTGGTCATCTTGGGGAAAGGGCCCCTTTTAAGCATGGGACCCATGCGCACGGATAGGACCCAAGCGCCTCAGGGTCACCAGGACCATGTGCACAGAGCGAAATGCAGCGAGGCGACAAAAGGCAGAAGACACAGCACGTCCACTACTTTGCCTGCGTTGTCCCCACGGCCCGCGCCCTATTGCTCTTTTCATGCTTTGCACCAAACCCAAAGCTTGTGCGTCTCCCGCACGGGGCGCGAGGGCCGGAGAGGGGTGTCCCCGGCCATGCCAAAGGCAAAGTGTGTGCTTCCGCTGGGCAGTAAACACGAGCTCCTGTGCGCAACAGGTCCGGGAAGGCCTAGCGAAGGCGTGTGGGCCGGGAAGGATGTGGGAGTTTGGATGTTTTTCTGGGGTTTATCGCAAACCATCCCGCGGAGAACAGGACGGCCTTGGGGGTGGAATTAATTTATGTAGGAAGCGAACGGGGCTCCCTCCCTCCGACCGTCCGTCCCTGCTGGCTGCGCGCTGCTCCCGGAGTTCGTTATCTGCAACCAGCAGCCAGCAGGTGCGCGTGGGGACTTCTAGCACTTTCTCTGTCGATTTCTGCCACTTTGCGACGATGAGCCTGGGCTCCCCGAAGAAAGACGCGCACAGCAGCCCCATGTTTCCCTCCTGTGCCTTTGCTCTCCTCGGCCCGGCCACCCACGCACACGCACGCAGGCAGTGGGTATTCACAGCGGAACATCCGCGGGGTCCAGCGCCACGGCGACCCCACCCCCACCCCGCCAGCACCTACACGAAGCCGCCGTCCCTGATGCCAAAGAAGCCGGCGTGCACGGCGTCCCCTAGGGGGAACACCTGCTCGTGGTCCAGGCCCCATTCGCCCTCGTCCTCGTCCTCGGGCTCGGCCTCGGTGCCGCTGCGCGCGTTCTCGTACAGGAAGATCTGCTCGTCCACGTGCGCCGGCGCCAGTCGGTTCCTCTTGGCGCTGACCACGTTGGCGGAGGAGCCAAAGAGTCGCTCCGGAAAGACGCGCGTGGCCGCCACGCACCAGTATTTCTGCAGCACCTTGGGCAGCACGGGGAAGAGCGCCAGGCGGTCGGACCACCACTTGAGGGGGTCCTCGTTGAGGCCCAGCACCTTCTGCGACTTGAAGTTGCTCAGCTCCTCCACCACCTGCGCGTGCCACTCCTCCTGGTCCTCCACGCCCCCCGTCTGGCAGAAGATCTCGGCCAGCATGCTGTTGATGACGCTGGTGGGCGGCGGCGTGGACGCCAGCACCAGCTTTTTCACCGGGGGCTCCTCGGGCAGCGCGTACATCTTGTCCTCCGCCGTCCGGTAGCCCCCGCCAGCGTCCTTGACCTTGTCCAGCAGGCCCTTGGCCTCCTCCACCACCCTGTTCTCCACCTGCTGCCTCTCGAAGGCAGACAGGAAGGGCAGGCGCTTGTAGCGCGGGTCCAGGAAGGTGGCCACGTTGAGGAACATGTCGATCTCGGGCGCCTCCTGGTAGGTCTTGGACAGCTCCTTGGCGATGACCTCCTTGGCCATGCTGAGCTCCTTGCAGTCGGTCTCCTTGATGTTGAGCGTGGTGTTGAGCAGCATGTGCAGCAGGGGCTTCACCATGCTGATGGTGGGGTACTTGGAGGCGGAGAGCATGTCGGCCACCTGCTTGAAGGGCTGCAGCAGCTCCACCAGCCCCGCGATGGTGGCCCACTCGGCGGCCTCCAGCATCAGGTGGTGGTTGTTGCTGTCCTCTACCAGCACGCCCGCGATGACAAACTGCTGCTCCTTGAGGCGCTGCAGCATGGCCAGCGTGCTGCCCCACCAGGACACGCGGTTGCTCACCAACATGCAGTGCGCCATGTTCTGCTGCTTCTGCTTCTCATACAGCATGTACATGGCCACGGTCGACTGCTGGAAGTACTCCACCAGCTTGCGGCAGCGGGCCAACAGCCCGGCGAGCTTGGGCAGCTGCAGGGCCTGCTGGATGCCCGCGTTGAACGTGTGCCCCAGGCAGGGCATCTGCACCGAGATGTCCAGCAGGGAGCACGCCTTCACGATGTCCTTGCCACAGTCTGTGGTGGCCCCGAACACCTTGGCGCTGATGCCCCACTCGATGAAGGCCTCGTACAGGACCCTGGTGATGGACTCGGCCGTGTTGTCCTCGGGGACCTCGAAGGTCTTCAGGCAGCGGGAGCCCACGGACAGGCAGCCGGGGGCCCCACCGCCCAGGAAGTGGGCGGCCAGCGTGACATAGGCACGGTTCTGGTTCTCGCTCCTCCACATGTCCGTGGAGATGCCGCACCAGGATGCGTCGCTGAGCTCCTTGAGGACGGCCTCACGCACAGCGCCGTACTTCTCGGGGATGGCCTTGCTGCAGAGGAATTTCCTGCTGGGCAGCTCGTACCGGGGGTCGGCCGTCTTCAGCAGCACCTTGAACGTGGGCTCGTCCACGATGGACGCGGGGTACAGGCCCTCACAGATGAGGCCGATGACAGCGGCCGTGAGCTCCTGCTGCCGCTTGCTCTCGTGGCCGTGGCCAGCCTTGGTGGCCAGCGTGTCCGGTGGGGTCAGCTGCGACGCCTCGGGCTTCAGCTTGGAGAAGGCGGTGGCGAAGGCCTCGCGCATCTGCTCCGTGTTGCTCTTGACGAACTCACAGAACTCGTCGGGGTGATTCTTCTCCAGGTGATAGGAGAGGTTGGAGGTGTTGCCGGAGTAGGCGATCTGGGCCATGCAGATGCGACAGTAGATCTTCTTCCACTGCAGGATGCAGCCCTCGGCGTTGGTGTCGAAGCCAAAGTACTTCCATACTTTGCTCTTGGCGCGTGGGTGGGCCACTAACTTGAGGTCTGTCTGGGACGGGTCCAGGCCTTTCGCCTCCATGGCTTCTGCGCCGCGGCCCGCCTGCGGGGCCTCCACTCATTCCTGCGCACCTGCTGAGAAGCAGCAAGACAAACACAGCGTGAGAAGGGGCCCAGGCACAGGAGGGGGGGGTGCCCTGCGAGGAGCGAGCGCACGCCACACGCTGAAGCAGCTCTGTCTCCAAGCCACGGGGCAGAGGGACCCCACGGGGCCACCTTTCCGAGTGCGCGTGGCTTTGGCAAAGCGGAGGGTGCACTCTGACAGGTGAGCGCCTCTTCCCTGCAGGTCACTCCTATGCGCAGTGTGCGCAGCAACTCCACGCGTCTGAAAACGTGCGCATCTGCGCTCTTACGGGCGCAAGGACTCCACGCGTCTGAAAAACGTGCGTATCTGCGCTCCTATGGGCGCAAGGACTCCACGTCTGAAAAACGTGCGTATCTGCGCTCCTATGTGCACATGTGCGCTCCTACGTGCACAGTGGCTGCAAACATGCGCATCTTTGAGTTTCTCGGTCCTTAGAGCACCTGGCCCATCTCGGCTGTTTATTGTTTCCTGTGCTAGGCGGTCCACCAACCCAGCACCAGCCAGGCAGGGTCACTTTTGGGGTGAACGAGCTGCCGGCTGCGTGCGGAAGCCCACGTGCCCCAGCACGGGCGCCAGCCCAGGAGGAACCACCGTCACCACCAGCACCTCTGGCCTCCTTGTCAGCAAGAATGTGAGGCACCACAGAACCCGAGGTTTGTCATGGGCATCCAAGAAGCAAAAACAGGATTTTAATTTGGACAGTCTTTAAGTTGGCTAAGAAGCATGGCTACTTTTGTTTTGTTTTTCCCCAAATTTTACGTTTTAAAATGACGCCTTTTGGAACGTGGCATGCGGTCCTTTTATCTTTGGCACATCCATCATCGGTCACCTTAGTGGGGCGGTAATGGACATCTTGATCCCTGGAGCTTCTCAAAATGCCCACCGTGGGCAATCATACCTGTACGCACAGATATACATTTGCTGTGCACGGGTTTCAGCATCACCAGGCTCTCGGAGGGGAGGCTTTGTCGACCCAGAAGCCAGCCCCGAGGGCTCCCGTTGTCCCTGATGCCCCCACGTTGGGTCCCTCGGAGCCGCCAATCTGGGCAGAGACTCCCCAGAATGGCAGCTGAGTTCTGTTCAAAGGTGTCTGTTAACTCTGCAACTTTTCAACCCGCTGTACAGTGCTCGGGGGGTTAAATGACAAACTGCACCAACCAGGCATTTTCTGAGTATCGGGAATATGTTCAGAGCAAAGTCTCCATGTCTACAGGGGATCGCAGAGTGGCCCCCACTGGAATTCAGGTACTCCCAGAACCTGTGAATGGAACCTTATTTGAAACAGGACCCAGGTGTGTTAAGTCAAGGATCATAAGGTCATGGGAAGGATGTGGCCACAAGCCAGGAGCCCCCAGAAGCTGGTAAAAAAAAGGGGAAGGACCCTTTCCTGGTGCCTCGGGAGGGATCGTGACCATGTGCCACCTGGATCTCAGCGGTCCTGCCCTGCCTGGATCTCAGACTCTGGTGTCCAGAGCTGGGAAAGGATGAATTTTTGAGCTTTTAAGCCAGTGGGTACTAGGGTAAGGCTGACCCAGGGCATTCTTTAGACTAGGGTCAAACCTTAAAAGATACTGAGTGTCAGCCTCATGCCCAAAATGCCCCCCATGTCCTCACAGCCAGCCACACCCCACCACACTGGCCTTCATGAGGCTTTTCAGGAAGACATCACAATAGGCCCGATTAATGGGGCATTATGGTACCTGGGCTGGTTGGAGGACACTGTTCTGTGGGCAACTGTACGTAGGAAGCAAAGAGACGAGGCCCAGGATCTGCAGGACAGGTGGAGGGAATCCAACACAGCCATGGCTTGCGGAAAGAGGAGACCCCAAGCTGCACGTTCTGCAGTCCAGTCAGGATCGCGCACCTGGACAAGGAACGGCCGTCGAGGGACCGGGGAAGGAACCAAAGCGCTGCATGCTGGCTCTGGAGTATGAGCGGGTCCATCCTACCCCGGCAGCACAATTCGGCGGTATCAGGTCTTCCTATGGCATTATTATCACGGTTTTAATAATTATCACTAATTTAGCTGAACGAGGTCACGAGACCCTGAGCTACATGCCACACACACAAGAAACAAGGAATCCCCAACTAAACGGATTCTTATGGAGGCACCACTGGCTGGGCCTTGCTCTCCTTGGGTGCACACTTACGTCAGGATCTCTGGGGGCCCCCAGGAAAGCAGGCGACGAGCAGGGGATGTTTCCGGCGAGCCCCTGGAAGGCCCCTGGGCAGGGCCGCCTGCCGCCACCATCTGTACCGCTCGGCCCACAATGGCGTTGGTCACAGTCACCAGTAAAGGTTTCTTCAAGGCAGGCTTTCTCCGCGCATCCTTGGCAGGTGGTTCGGGCACCTCTGGGGGACAGTCTCCAAGCCCCTCCCCGGGGGTCCTGAGAGGTCCTGCCTTTTGCACGAGAAAAGCCGGTTTTCTCCCACACTGCCACCCCAACAGCGCGTCCCGGGGGTGGGGGGCAGACGCAGCAGGACGGAGAGCCAGCTGCCTTCCCCACAGCCTGGAGCTCAAGAGGCCAGCAAACACGGACCAGGGGGCCACGGCGCCCACTAGCCTACTCTGTGTCTTGGAGAATGGAGTTGTTCAGAGTCTGAAAAACCCGTATCACTGGTAGTTACAGGCAACTGGCTTGTCTTTGTTATTTTAAACACGATCTTAAACTCGTTTTTAAATTTCTGCTTTAATTCCTAGCAGGCAAAACCTGCCTAAACAAACGCTCTTTTGGGGTCCTCCTTTTATTTGGAGAGGAAAGGGACCCTAAATCATGATGTTCGAGTGCCCAGGTTTCACCTCCCTGGAGCCATGGTCCGTGTCCACGTGTGCACAAAAGCAACAAGAATTCACTTTCTGTGGATAGGTGTTTTAACCCCCTGTAGTCTGGAAACTAAGAGCCTTCCCAAAATAGCTCGGTAAGTGGGCTGGTTGACATAGTTTGCAGTGGGTATGGCCTCCAAAGGTTCAGCACGTACAAGTGAGTCCACTTTCCGTACCAAGAAGCCTGCTTACTTCTAACGGAATTTTTAAGATTTTATTTATTTGAGAGCGAGAGAGAGAGAGCACGAGCACCAGCAGGGGCTGAGCAGGGAGCCCAACACGGGGCTCGATCCCAGGACCCCGGGATCATGACCTGAGCCGAAGGCAGACGCTTAACGACTGAGCCACCCAGGCGCCCCCCCCCCAACAGAATTTTTAAGGGAAACTCTGTACAATATCAGAACTAGAAAAAAACACATCAAGTAGACCTTGTCTCCTTTTCAAAACGCACCGATGCGTGGAGACATTTAATTTCCAACAGATAACCCCTTTGTTGGTCCTGCACATGTGACCACATGTCTACAGAACACAGCAACTTGGAGCAACTTTTAGGCCAGTTTTGGGGTGACATTCGGATATGAAACGCGGTTAGTTAAATCATGTATTTTAAGATGTGATGAACAGACACACCTCACCGTGTGGGCCACCTGGGCAGTCTTCAGAAGACAGAGAATCTGCAAACCAGACCATCAATCCTGAGTCTGTAAATGGTCTTGCTTTTGGATAAATGTTAAGAAATTAGGACATCTTAACATTCAGGACAACTGCACTCTTATCTCTTCCTTTCTTCCTACAACCTAAGTGACCCCAGACATCATACCTGCCACATGCATTCCCCTTCCCGAAAAGGTCCAAGCCCATCTTCCTGGTCACAGTGCTCAGAAGAAAAAAAAAAAAAAAAAAAAGTCAAGTTACTCCCAACCGGAAATGGGAACTGGGTCTTTGTTACTGTTTAGCTCCAGGCCCAGGGCAAAGTTCAGTGGCTCTCATCCAAACACCCAGTGCAGCGAGGAGCTGATCAGAAAAGCTTTAAAAGGCAAAGCAGTGGGTTTGCCGCTTGGGATGTGGGCCACCAGCAGACCCAGGGCGGGGACGTGCTCCCACCAGTATATCTAAAGTCATTTCTAAGATGACAGACAGGCTGGGGCTCGTGGAGGGCCAGGAAGCAAACGTTCATCCTTCTATATAAGGATCCTCTTCTGGAACACACAGTCTGGCAGGCACGTGACTTCACAAGTACTTTGTATTTCCACAATTTTGTTTGTTTTAAATCAGCAGGTAGAAAGAACAGGGCCAGCCAGCCATGTCGACACACCACAAACAAGTTTTGCAAACACGCGTTTTGGTGTGCCCGTGCAGGGACACCACCTCCAAGGCTAAATTCCTTTCCCAGATTGACCGGGGAGCTCCCGGAACGGGGCTCCTAGGCAGGTGACAAAACCCGGCTCAGAGCGACATTGCGGGGTTACGTGTAAGTGACAGTGCTCCACGGGTTTTGACTGCTTTCTCATCGTCCCTCAGTATACAAGCTAACTGAAAAGGCCACGTGTTGACTTCCCTGTCCCTAAGCCCCTCCAAGCTTGCTGGTTCTTACTCACCCGGCATTCACTTCTAATGTACATAAATATGTTAAAAAAAAAAACAAACAAATTCCAGTGTTATCAGACAAGTTAAAGGCTTGCTCAAGTAAAACAAAGATTCATTTCCCTGGGTGGAGGCTTCTGGGGGGGGGGGGGGCGGGGAGCTCACTGAAAAATGTGTTCTTCCTACTCAGAGCTGAGGTTCTCCAAGTGTGGCCCAAAGGGGCCCCCCTCCCACCGTTAGTAGGTAGCCAGAGGAATTCAAAAGCACAGTTGATGCTGAAACTACGTGAGGGTTGCCACACACTGAAAAACCCGCTTATAACTTTTGACGGCCCCCAAAACATAGCTGCGAAAAGCCCACAGTTGTCCAGAAGACTTACGGGGCACTTGCCCGTTATTTTGTGTATTATAAGCACTGGATGCTCTATTCTTACAATGAAGGAAGCTGGACAGGAGGAAATGTGAGGAAGAAAATTCTAAGGGCACTTATGGGATCCTGCAGTGCGTCTGCCAAAACAAACAAACAAAAAAAAGAAAAGAGACATGTAAGTGAAGGTGGGCACTTCAAACCAGTGTTGTTCAAAGGTCAACTGTATTTTGGCAAGGATAGGTGGTACGTGTGTGGCTCATCTCAGGAGAGTTTGCAGAGGCTAGCCGACCTTCCCAGCACACTCTCTAATTGCAGAAGTACAGCTGAGAGTAGGGGTCTCCTCTTAGGCCGTGCAGGAACGAGCTTAGCAGCTACAAGGGAGCACCCCACCCCAGTTCCCACTGAATACTTTGTTTTGGAAAATACTGATTTGGTACCTAAAAATAAACTGCCATTTCTGCGCCCACAGACCAGGGCTCTTGTAATTCCCTGTGCAGCCGTGCACACAGAAAGGCCTCCCGGATTCTGGCTTTGCAGCCCCGGAGCATGTGTCTACGGAGAGCCAGGGCGCGCATCCACACGAGCACGCTGGAGGTCCCGCCGTGCTTACCAGAGCTTGAGCGGGTCCTGACCCGAAGGCCCGGGGAGTGCGCGGCGGTGTTCCGGGCGGCGGGACGGAGTTGGCCCCCGGCGGGCAGCGCTCCACCGCTCGCACCGGCCGGCTCCCCAGTGCCCCGGCCGCGCGCTGGGCCCCGCGGCGCCGCGGCCAGGCCTTCCGGGAAGGCCAATGCCGCCTAATCCTGGGCTGGGGGGGAAGGAGGGGCCTCCGCGGCGTCGCGCTCCCGGCCTGCGCGCGGCCTCCGCACGACCCCCGCCGGCGTACATAGCCGCCCGAGGTCGAGCGCGCGCGCCCGCGGGCCCGGCCGTGACCCGGGAGGCGGGGGTCGCGGGCTTCCGGGAGACCCCGGCCCCGGGGCAGGCACGCGCGAGCAGCCGGGGCGCGCGCGCACGAGAGGCACCCGGGGCGCGCTTGGCCTCCACAACCCCCGCCCGCGCCCCCCCGCCCCGGGTCCCGCCGAGCGGGGAGCGCGCCTCCGGCCCGGTGTCGCCAACGCCCCCGCCGCCCCCCGCCGCCTCGGCCCGCCCGCAGCCCCCCGCCCGCGCGCCCGCGCCCTGCTGACCTGGCTCCGCGAAGCCCCCGCGGCAGCGCCGCAGCAGCTGCGCCAGGACCACCGCCGCGCCCGCAGCGTAGACCCGCAGGGCCGCCCGAGCCGCAGACAAAGGCGACATGGCTGCCCGGACGCCGCTTCCGCGCCGCCCGCCGCCGCCCGCCCCCGGGACCCGGCGCGACACCGGCCGGCGGAAACGCGCCCGCGCGGCCCGCCCTCCGCGCCCGCCCGCCCCGGGCCCGGAGCCAGGACCCCGCCCGGGGACCCCTTCCCGACCCCGCCCCGACTCCCGGACCCTCCCCGGGGACCCCTCCCCGACCCCGCCCAAACCCCCGAAACCCCTCCCCGACCCCGGGAACCTGCCCAGGGACCCTCCGCGATCCCGCCCAGACCCCCGGAAGCCCTCCCAGAACCCGGACCCCGCCCCGGGACCTCTCCCCGACCCCGCCCAGATCCCCGGAACCCCTCCCGGAACCCGGAACCCGCCCGGGGACCCCTCCCCGACCCCGCCCAGACCTTGAACCCTGCCCGAGGAACCCCAGACCCCACCCGGACACCCGGAACCCCTCCCGGGACCCTTCCCCGGGACCCCTCCCCGACCCCGCCCAGACCCCCGGAACCCCGCCCCGACCCCCGGTCCCTGCCTGGGGACCCGCTCCCCCACCCCGCCCAGACCCTGGAACCCCTCCCGGACCCCAGACCCCGGAACCCCTCCTGGAACCGGGGACCCCTCCCTGACCCCGCCCGGACCTTAGACCCCGCCTCGGGACCCCCCCCACCCCACCCAGACCCACGGAACCCCTCCCGTACCCCAGATCCCGCCCGAGGACCCCTCCCCGAGCCCTCCCAGATCCCAGACCCTGCCCATGGACCCCTGTCTGCCCTGCCAAGACCCCAGAACCCCTCCCGGACCCCGCCCAGGGACCCCACTCCCACCCCGACCCGGCCCCAAACTCCCGCCCCAGGACCCCCCCTTCTTCCTGCCCAGACCCCCAGACCTCTGCACATTGACCCCTCCCCTGGACCCCGACCTGGGACCCCTCCCCGACCCCTCCTGACTGCAGTCTGCACTAGGAACCAAGGAGGGAATTCTAGAGAAGGGACCCCCACCCGGATCCCCCACCCCAGCCCTGGACCCCGCACAGACCCTGGACCCCACCGCACCCCACCCCCGACCCTGCGCAGACCACCCTCATCGTTGGAGTTCCACTGAGACCCACCCACCCCCCCCAGATCCCTACCCAGAACCCTCCCAGGGGACACTTAAACCTGGCCCCACAAGGACCTCAATACCTGCCAGGGCCCAAGACCCCCACTCATATTCCCCTCCATTGTAACAGCCAGTGGATTCCAGACTCGCACCCCGGCACCCACTCGCATCCCCAGCAGAGACCAGGTACCCCTGCCAAGTTGGGACACGCAGGATCCCACACTTCTCCAGAACCCTGACCCCTCCACCGGGACCCGGGATCTCCCCCCACTCGCTCCCCAGACCCAGCAGGCCTGATTGCAGGGGGCACCCTAGCCCAGCACTAGCCTTACCCGGTCGCTGTACCCCTTTCCTCAGGTCAGGGGGACTGGCTTCCCATGGGGATCTGAGACACTAGGGACCCACCCCTGCTTGGTGCCTCCCCCAGCTGGGTTAGGAAGGCTCCTCTGGCCTTTGCAACCCTCTACAGAGAAACTGAGGCCAAACAGCCTTCCCGGGACCCCCTGCCAGATGAGAGCGTCATCGGTCAGCCCCGCTGGGCCAGGTGCACCCGGCAAAGAGCATCAGGGACAGTCATACTCTCCTTGGCCGCCTGTGTCCCACCCCAGAGGGTTTCCTGCATGAGCCCCTGCTGTGTGGGATGGGCAGCTCTGGCCCACTCTGTTCCTGGTGCAGGAGGGTTCCACGGGTGGGGGTCCAGGGTCTGGCAGAGGTCAGGTGGGGTCTGTGAACCGGGGTGGGGGGTTGAGATCCAGGTGGGGTTCCTGGGCAGGGGGTCTGAGTCTGGGTGGGGTCTGAAGGGATCCGGGCGGGAGTCCCCTGACCTAGGGTCTGGGCTGGGATTCCAGCAGGAAGCAGGGAGGCTGGGAGGTCTGAGAGTCTGAAAACAGAGACAGATGGACAGCATGTTATCCATGGCCAGCCAGTGCCTGGGGGAGACCCTGAAGACCCCTCCTCTTCTCTCACCCCATCTCCCCCAAGTGTCTATATTCCCAGGTTTCTGGAGCCATGAACTGGGGAGGGGGTGCTGATAGCTGCAGGCTTCCGTAGGCGCTTCCAGCCATGGTTTGAGGGGACCCCCTCCCCGAGTCACTCTCCTCCCGTGGAACCTGTTGCATATGGTTTTTATCACACTGGTGATAAGTCACCCCAAATGCAGCCGCTCAAACTCTACAAACTGTAGGATCTCAGCGCTCTGTGGGTGAGAAGTCCCCAGGGTGGGCTCCACTGGAGTTCTGCTCAAGGTCTCGTAGGGTCCAAGTCGGGAAGTCTGCCCACTCACGGGGGCCCCCCCGGGGCCGTGGCCTGGAGGAGCCTGTGCGGGAGCTCAAGGAGGTCGTGAACAGAAGCTAGGTCCTGGTGGTTGTGGGGCTGACGGCCCCCATCTCTGGGAGGCTGGCTGTCGGCAGGGGGCAAGCCTTCAGTCCCAGGGCCTCCTTGTTGCTCCGAGCAGGTGTCCCTCCGCATCCCCGTTCTTGGAATTCCTACAATTTCCCCTCCTGCCGCATCTCCGGGACCCCCGCCGCACCCAGTTCTCTGCTTTTGAGGGCTCACGGGATTAGAATGGTCTCCCCAGGTCAATCCAGGATTACCTGCCTATTTTAAGGCGCATACCGAAACTCCACCTGTAAAGTCCCTTGTGCTGTATGGCGGTGCATACTCACGGCTGCTGGGGGGATTCGTGCCCGGATGTCTTTGGGTGGCCCACCCCTCGCTAGCCGACGCCACCATGGTTTAGGACTTCCTGTCCCTTCGAGGATGTGAGGACCATAGCAGAGGGAGGTAGATTTCACCTGCACCCCAAGAGGAAGATGAACCCCAGGGCTGACATCCGTCCTTAGAGAGAAAGGTGAAGCAGGACCTGGGAGGCCCAGCAGGGCGCTGAGAGCCGCTAGGTGTCTGCCTCCGGGCCACGAAATCCATGCAGCAACCCCTGCACAGGGCAAGGAGCTCGTGATAATCCTAAGAGCCGTGACAAAGTTTTCAGTGGTCCTTCTTTCAAAATCGGGGGTGGGGGAAAATACAATAAAGATGACTATGAATAATGCACGTCGTCTAGAAAGGGTGTGCAGCATACAGCATGGGGTATCTATTGGTTTGTCACGGGAGAGACAAAGGGGCCCACACAGAGCATTACTGGGAAGACCAGAAGCATCCTATAGTTCCTATAGGCCCCTGACAGGTGCCACACAGGGCCACGCGGGTTTGCCTATGAGGACACAGTGAACCAGCAGGTTTTTGAGTACCCAGAGCGTGAGTAACCCTGGTCCCCGTGGCAGGACGTGATAGGCTTGTTGGAATAATCCCACAAGCCGGCAGGGACCTCAAGCCTACTGCTCAGGGGGAAGCAGGCTCCCAGCCTGGTCCCCGGGATAAGAAGGGTCATCTGGTGTGGGGACCTTATCAGTGGGAGCAGCATGGGGTGGAGAATTCGGAGTTAGGCTGGTCGAGGACTTCTGGGTTTTCTCCAGACCCCAAGGAAGCATGTGATGTTTATGATATGGGGCCCAAAGATTGGTCCTTCCACCAGAGTGTGGTTGGCAGTGTGGGGTACGGAGAGGCACTGGAGGGCAGGGGGATCCCAGGGTTTCACGGATGGCCAAGGCCCGGCGGGAGCCTACAGAGACGCGGTGCGTGCATGGCTAAGGGGGTACAAGGACATTTCCCCACGAGTCCGGCGACGCTGGTTAAAGCCGGTGTCCTGGAGGTACCATCCAAACTCGCCAGAATGACCAATGAAATGAAATGAAATGAAATAAATGAAATGAAATAAAATAATAAAATATAAGATAAATAAAATAAAGAGAAAATGAAATAAATAAAATAATAAAATATACGGTAAAATAAAATGAGATGAAATAAAATAAATATAATAAATAAAATAAAATAATAAAAATAAGGTAAAATAAATACAGTGAAATAAATTAAATTAAATTAAATTATTAAATAATCCGAAGCACCTGTTAAAAATGCAGATTGTCAGAAATCATCTCAGGCCAGCTGAGTCAGAATGTGCTGGTGAGTCCCTCGAGTGGAAAAATAAAGACAAACAGAAACTGGAGAGAAGGCTGGTGTGGACTTTAAGGTGTGGTTTGGGGGGTTTGGGTTGGTTTTTTGCTCTGTTTGTGACAAGGGTGTTTCTAGGTTTGCTTTTAAATTGTTAATATGAGGGACGCCTGGGTGGCTCAGTCGGTTAACCACCTGGCTTCCACACTCAGGACACACGATGCTTCTGGGGAGGGTTGCCCAGGAGGATATCACCCCTGATAGTTCTTGACGTATACCAAGTCCTTGACCTTGCTGGTCCAAATCCGGAATGTTCTTTGCATGCCCAGGTGTGCAGTAAAGAATCCACTTTGCACAAAGTCAGCTCTGGCATGGGCCCCTTGGGTTCCGGGAGGAAGACTCTGAGCCCCGGGGCATGCAGGTGGAGCATGCTACCATGGGATTTAGGGCTGGGGGGCTTTGGGGCATGTGGTCTCCACTTGATGGAGGTCAGGTGTCCAGGGAGTCAGCCGTGCAGGTTGGCGATAGCTGGGTGTTGTCATCTGTCATGGCTGGGAGAGGTACATGCTGCGTATGAGCTCGCTGGGAGGGGCCGCTGGAGGCTCGCCCCTCGTTCCTCCTGGACCCTGCCCCCTGTACCTGTCCCCTTTGCGGGTTTTATTCTGTGTCCTTTCACATGAATAAAGCATTAGGATGAGCATAGCAGCTTGGCAGAGTTGTCTGTGTCTGTGTAGGGAATCTGTGTACCTGGGGGTGGCCTTGGGGACACTGGAGGCTGCAGTTGGCACCGGAAATAGGGCTGATCTTGGGGTCTTTGCACCACGGATGCACAGTTGCTTTCCACCTTGGAGGGTTGTGGTGACGGACAACTCTGCAGGACTCTGCTTTACAAAATCCCACCCAATAAACCTTGCAGAAGTTTTGTGTTTCGCTTTGCTTTTTGGTTTGTGGTTTGTTGTTTTGGGTTGCTTTTGTTTTTATTTTACCTTGTGTGGTCCTTAATTGTGGACGTGGCTGCTAGCTTGCTGGTGCCTCTGTGGGCGCACACCCAATAATGGGTATATCTGAAGGGTCCTGGGGGGAAAGCAAGAGAGGGTTGTCTTTGAGATCAGTTTCCGAACCTGCGATCTGATTTTATTGTGTGCCATCGTAATGAGTGGAAGTAGAATGGGAGCAGGTGCAGCTGAAGCAGCTCTGGGTGCCGCTCTTTCTCCAAAGGGGGCTGTTCCGTGAGCCTCGGGGCAGGCTCCCTGGTCGTGAAACCCCCGAGTGAAAGCTCCCGTGCGCGTTCCCTTCGAGAGTGCTCGGAATAGCCCGCAAAGACTCTGCATTTGAATTTCGGCCTTACGGTCCTTTCCCAAAGTTCAGATGTTCATACAATCCTGTTGACTTTGCACATGGACCCTCAGAGGCTTTGAGAAAACACGCTCAGAGAAGTCGGAGAATGGAAAACCCTTGCTCTGCATTAGGTTCTCCTGCGTTCAGCCCATATGCCATCCCGGAAAATCCTCAACTCGTGGTACTTCTTCTGCTCCAGCTGGGATTCTAAAGACAACATGAAGCCTGTCCTTCCCACATCTGACGTCTTAAATGCCATCCCTTAAATTCCTTGGCTTTAAAATGTTTGTCCTGAGTCATGACCCCCACCCTACCCCTTTCTCTTAGGGGTCTGTTTTTGACCCCCGTCTATAAAACCCGATTTCTGTTCCATTTTCCTCTTTATTTCTATTGCGTGGAAGCAGATTCCTCCGTTACCCCGGGAGAAAATGCCTGACTCCGTTTCCCCGGAAATCTCTTTGGCATCTTGGCTTTGCCCTTGTTTCCCAGTGGGGCATCCATTCCACAGGGACTCTTCATCCCTGGTTTTCCTTCACGTGCCTACAAACCCCCACAATCATGGGGCCCCTGGTCATTCGCTCTGAGAGAATCGTGGGAGTCATGGTGGGCATATCTGCCCAGATTTCTTGGGACCATGGTAAAGGTTTTGAGTATGACTATTAACACTGCGATTTTTCTATGAGGGCGGCAGTACTTGGGGCCAAATCGTCTTGGAGCAGAACAGAGATGCCCAAAGAAAGGCATCCAGTGCCCCAACCCCAACCTTTGGACACAGACCCATGCAGGACGGACGAATCTGGAAAACACCCCACGTCTCCCAGCCTTTGGGCGATTCCTCTTTCTACAAGATGGCACTCCGAATTCCACACCATGACAACATAGGTGTTAAGTACACAAGCCTGCCTTCCTCCTGACAAAACCAACTAGTGGCCGGTTATTTATTTTAAGTGTTGGTAGCATTGGATGGCAAAGAGCAGCATTTCCGGAATGGGATGGGCCAAGACGGATTTCAGCATCTGCGTCTTACTGCAGGGTGCCTTCCAGTACATTCCTGACATTTTTGTAATTCAGTTTCCCCCAAACTCGGTGTCTAATGTCTTCAATGTCATGTTTGCAACCGGCATGGGTCTAGTATTAGAGGTGTTTTTGATGGCAAAGTTGGCTTTGCCAACTTTGTGGTTATGACTCACGCACACTCCCCAAGTCTCCAGAGAGCTTCACATTGGATGAAAAGTGAGGACTCAGGGATAATGTAGGACACGCACCAGACGTTCAGGAAATCATGTTTCATTCAGAAATGCAATGACGTAAAAATCTAAACTGTGTTCCTTTCACCTACCCTGCCTTTGTTAAATATGTAACAAAGCACATTTTATGTATTAGAGTCCTTTTTTCGGGGTAAAACGTACATTCAGTAATAGGCACCCATCTCGAGCGCACCATTCAATGCATTTGAGAAATGCCCACAACCACTCGAAGGAACAGACTTTTTAAAAAAATATTTTATTTATTTATTTGTCAGAGAGAGTGAGCACAAGCATGAGGAGCAGCAGTGGGAGAGGGAGCAGCAGACTCCCCGCTGAGCAGGGAGCCCAATGCGGGACTCAATTCCAGGACCCTGCGATCATGAGCCGAAGGCAGATGCTCAACTGACTGAGCCACGTAGGTGCCCCAAGAAAGACTCTTAACTCTAGAAAACACACTGACGGTGACCAGAGGGGAGGTGGGTGGGGGGTTGCAGGAAACAGCTGTTGGGGATGAAGGAGTGCACCTGCTGTGACGGGCACGGGGTGATGTATGGACGTGTTGAATCAGTATATTATACACTCGCAATGAATATTGCTTTGTATGTTACCTACACTGGCATTTAAATAAAATAAAATATAAAATAAGATAAAATTAGATAAAATAAAATAAAATTAGATTAAATTAAATCAAGTTAAAATTAAGATGAAATTAAATAAATTAAAAATAAGATAAAATTAAATAAAATTAGGTAAAATTAAATAAAATTAAACTAAAATAAGATAAGAAAGGTAAAATTCGATAAAATTAAATTAAATTAAAATAAGATAATATAAAATAAAATTAAATTAAATTAGATAAAATTAAATTAAATTAAAATAAGATAATAAAATAAAATAATAAAATAAAATAAAATAAAGTTGATGTCTGCTCTTTGCACCATGGAGGTCATCTGGGGTTGGTTGATATTGATGATGCTTCTCACTTGGTTTTTGATTACATCTTCCTGCTTCTTCATGTCTATCTTTATTATTTTTCGGCGTGGACGTTGTAGATGGGGTGTCTTAGACTCTGCAGAGTGCAGCCGGTGGGTAATCTGGCTGAATGTACACGGAACACCGCCTTCCCCGCTGTGGGAAGCCCTGAAATCTCTGCTCCATGCTGAAGATGGTCCCCAGGTGCCCGGAGTTTCCCTCCGCTGGCCTAGTCCAGACCCGCCAGGGAGCTGGGCGGCATTCACACCCAGATGCTGAAACACCGCCCTGCAGGTCCCCATTGTTCCTCCTTCCTCATTTCTCAGGGACCCGGGCAGTGACCAGCTCCGTGCTGCCCCTTGCAAGCTAATAAACGTGCGTGCAGAGTTTCCAACGGCTCCCCAAGTCAGCTGATGGGGCATGGCGCCTGGCAGACAAGCCACTGAGAAGATGCTTATCTTGCACAATGCACAGTGCCGTTAGTTCCTCCTTGTTTCAAGACGGTTCCTCCCCTGCCCTTTTTGCCTGTGTGGGGTCATGCACCACACTCTTCAAATAATTTCATTTTTTTTTAATTTCCTTGAGAATTTATAATTATTACCTCTGGGATGTTCAGCCCAAGATGGAGCACTCTGCAAATATTAGATGTGATACTCGATCATTAAAAGCGATTCTAAGGAGTCGAGTGTCTAAGACGAGAATTTGGCTTTAGATAGGGGGGCCCAACGTGTGCTTCCATGTTGAAAACACGATGAGACTGCATAATGTGCTTCCTTTTTTTTTTTTTTTTTTTTTTTGGTGTGGCCTCTGAAACGAGGCGATTTGGGGAATTTTTGTGATAATTGCCATATTATTATGTGGAGGTTTGTTCTTTGTGGAAGGTGTTCGTGGTTGTTGGTGGATGTTTCCCCCCACTTTTAGTATAAAGGGAAATGTATTGTCTTCCTTCTTAAATAGGGAGGTTGAATCAGAGAAATAGTTACTTTTAAAAAGCCCAGATATTAAATGTGTGCTGTACATGGTGATTTCCATCCAAACACTATGCAGAAAAGGAGGTAAAGGAGAGACCTGACAGTGGAGACACCTGTCAGACACACCTCGGCCAGGTGCTCAGGGTCGGCATCCTTGGGGATGAGTCAGGCTGAGAGCAGGTGCCCTCGATACGACGTGACCACAGAGCCGTGTCACCTCTATGCTCTTGCTCCCCGAAACCCACAACCCCAGTCAGCAGGGGAGTGGGGGCCTAGGGGAGGGACAGACAGCAGACAGGAGTGGGGGTCTTGGAGAAGAGAAGAAACACCAATATCCTGGTTGGCGGATGTTGTGTTTTCTTTTGCAACCCGAAGCCACGTGCTTTCATAGACATAGAACCACCGTTAAGGAATTGAGAAAATGGGTGGGCAGCCAACAGGGTTTGTGCTTTCCAGATTGTTCTGAGATCCACAGGCGTGGGGAAGGGGGAAGTGTCCTTGGGTCCCCTCAGAGGTCACTGGTGAAGATTAATGCCGTTAATCCTTTGTCTGCATTCCACGGAATGCAGAGGTGAGGTCTGTGAGAGCCGTTTACCCTGTGCAGATGATAAAAGGCATTTCGAGGATCCCGATGCTTGAAATCCCAAGATGCACGACGCGGATAATTATTGCCCGTTTAAAGTTTTCATTCCAGCGTTCGCTCATTCATCAGGGATGTCTGTGAGCCAGATGTGCCCGCGACGTGTGTTGAACCTCAGGACGACCGGGAAAGCAAAGCACCATTGGTATGTACCCCAGTGTCCTGTGCTTTGACTCAGATGATTTCATCATTTTTAGAAAGATTAGTTGGCATCTGTTCTCAAAGCATTGGTCCAACTGCATTTTTTTTTTTTTTTTAGAAAGCAAAGCATGTTTCCTCTTGGATTACACACACACACACACACAAAATACCTGGAAACAGATGCCAGGAATGCTTGCACAATAGAGTAAAAGTGGCTCATGTCACTGATTCAAACACTGGAAAATGGTTAACATAGCATGTTTTACGGTATTTATATTTCTGTATAATATACAAATATACCATTAAAACACTTAAAAAATACATATTACATTTCAGTATTTCCTAGCCACGCACCCAAAAGCGCAACACAGCACAACGCAATGCATGCACACACAGACACACACGAGCCCGTGAACACACACCCTCGAGGAGCGACGGTTCTGTCTATTTTTTGGATGTGGGCCCGCTTTTCCTCCGAGAAAGGTATTCGTATTTATGCAAATTAAGTTTGCTGTTGCCTTTTGGGGAAGAACGGTAGGGTCCAGGAGTCGCATGGTTCGGTGTGGCTGTGAAAATGCACATCGTTCTTCTCGTTATCAGACACGGGTCTAAGAAGATAAGGTGTGTTTCTTGACACAGCTTACTCACAAAACGGTATTTGTTGACACGTTTATATATAGCACACGCCCTACTTCCTTCCTAAATGGTCACGGCGGCATTGGTCACTGCAAATAACGTCTACACCGTTTTTTTTTAATACACTTTTTGAGTTTTCAAAGCATACCTGCAGCTCGAGGATGTGAAGGTCCTATGGACGGGTTTGGTGAACATTCCCCAAATGATGTAGGTTTGTCGATTATGCCTCATCTGACAGCCATGCCTTGGTGCCACTTGCTGTGAGTTATTTCCAAAGCAGCGGCTTTCCTTTGCAAAAATTTCTCCCAGAAATGCAGAGACACACACTTCCCTCCAAATGAAGCCTTTTCTGAGCCAGGTTAGGTGGACCTTTGCATTGGGGGGGAGGGTTCTTTCACAAGGGATCCAGGAGCGATGGCCTGGGATTGGTCCACATCGTCAGTCATCAGGGTAAGCCTATGGAAAAGAGAGAGGAAGACCAGACCCTTCTCCAGATTAGACCAACCACCCCTGCTGAGTTGGACCAACATTTCTTTCCAGTGGTCCCATTAGTTGGGCAGAGTATCTTCTTACACACAGTGGGACCTCCCTTGGCGCTCAGTAAATCTTTGAAAACAAGTCCCTGCCAGACACTTACTATGGCAAGCCTGCCCAAGAGTCAAGAGGGAACGGTCCCCTATGGGACTACCCTCAATTTGGATTGCAAATGAGAGGTCAGAGGATCCACCAAACCATTCTCAAACTCTCAAGTTGTGGGGTCTTATGCATCCTTGCACAAGGGTGAATCTTTGGAAGGAAGCATGCAGAAATCTATTCCTTCTTTGCTGTTTTCCTGCCTCGGGGCATTGCCACCAGATGATGGCACCAGGCTGAAGAGAAGATGTTGCCTGCGCTGGTCTTGAAACAGCAAGAAGGTTCTTCCTGGAGGAATGTGAGACTGGGTGCTCCCTGCCCCAGTGATCCCGTAGACCATGAAAGGATGTGCTCACGATGTACGTCCATAAATGCAAATCATATCAGCACCGAATCCAGATGCTCTCGAGGAAATTGGCCAGCCTCAGCTTATAGCAAAGCAGACTTGAGATGACTCAGTGTTCCCCTGGGGCCATGAGCCATTGCCAGGTGGAGCCCACCTGCCATCAGGTGAGCTGGCTTCACACGTGAGAGGTGCCTGCCAATGACATCCCTGCAAGAAAGCCGCCTTCAAGATATTCTTCTTGGGCACTGAGATGACCTCTGTCGAGCAGAGCGATTATATGGGTGGGGACTCAAACTCCACCTGGTAATGACATCTCCTTCCACCTCTTACAGAAACCTTCTTCCCCGGACACGATTTTGGGGCTAGGAACGTGAGGAAAGGTAACAGGTTTTCCTTCAGCATGCAGAAGGAAATCAAGGTTCAGGTTGGACAGGACTTGAATGAACGAGCTGAGTGTTCTTTTGTTTTGGTTGATTTTTTGGTGCCAGACGTGGCTCTCCCTGAGCTTTGTTTGAGTCGAGGAGATTCATCCCAGAATCTGCTGATGTTGCCTGGTTCCCACCATTCTTCATGGTCCATGGGTTGACTCAAGGGAATCCATTGCACAATGGGTGAGGGGGGTGTTCAAATAAAGCAGTGTTTGCTGTTCTTGCAACTGGGCAGGGTCCAGGGAGGACTGGCACATGCAAATGATTTGATAAATCACATGCAAACTTTCTACAAGAGAGAAATGAATAGCATTTGCAAAATAATAGCTAGACACCTGTTACAAATAAGGTCATTATTTTAATTGTCCAGGATCTGCATTCAAAGCTCTGCATGGTCGACCCAGACTTTTTTTAAAAATCAACAGAAAAGAATATTTTAAACTCCACAAATTGCCGTGTTTTTTTTTTTTCTTTGTCTTTTGGCCTCTTTTGTGTGGTTTCAAGGTCCCTGGATGGGATACCCAAAGTTCAGCACTGTCCATGTGAAACTTGGCAGGTCATGTCCCTGTCTTGCCTGGATTTTGTTATCTGAACAGGGTGGACACTTGACCTTTGAGATTTGCCCCAACCTTCACATTCTGTCTGTGTTTGTACTAAGATGTGTCCTGATATTTTTACTTCTGTATGTGTGCCCACAGCACCTCATGGCTGCTCCTGGAAGTACTGAGTATTTGACTTGTTTAATGTCTGGTATGTGTGCATACACACACACACACACACACACACACACACACACACACGGATGGGAATCCCATGAGGGCTTTGTTTATTCTGAGTTATTCTTTACCACATTCCCAGTGCCCAGAACAGAGCTTGGCATGTACTACGTGTTAATGAAACATTTGATGAATGAATAATGTGTGATGGGTTGAATTGTGTCTCCCCCAAAGATGTTTTGAAGTTCTGACCCCCAGAACCCATGAGTGTGACCTTATTTGGAAATAGAGTCTTTGAAGATATAATGAGTTTAGATAGGATGTAGTCTTATGAGATTAGAATGGGTTCTAAATCCAACAATGGATGTCCTTATAAAAAGAAGGAAATTCAGACACAGGACACACACCAAGGGGAGGTGTCCATGTGACAGCAGATGAGACGTGGGAGTGATGTGCGCATAAGCCAAGGCATGTCAAGGATTGTGGGCAACACCAGAAGCTGGGAGAGAAGCATGGAACAGATTTTTCCCCTTGGACCTCCAAATGGAACGAACCTTTCTGGCCCCTTCATCTTGACTTCTGGCCTCCAGAACTATAAGGAAATACAGTTCTGATGTTTTTATGCCACCCACTTTGTGGCCATTTGCTCTGGCAGCCCTAGCAAATTGCTAACAGGATGGTGTTATGGTTCACGGACACAGCCCAGGGTCTCAAGCTTAGCACCGTTCATATTTAGGGGCAGACAACCCTCTGTGGTGGGAGGGCCATTGGTGCACTGTAAGAGGTTAGAGCAACATCTCTGATCTCCATCCACTCAATGCCAGTAATATTTCCCACCCCTAAGTTGTGAGAACCCAAAATGCCTCCAGGCATTGCCCGGTGTTCCCTGGGTGACAGAATCACCCCGTTGAGAACCACAACCCATTAAACTCATTGAACGCCCAGCCCTCTTGGAGCCAAGGAAAAGTTCAACACAGAAAAATCGAGAACTCTACATAAGCATGAATCCCACGCAATGCTGTAATGCTCAAAATTCTCCAGGTCTGTGGGGGACAAGGAGGGTAGGGTGTCTCCCCACACATACACCGGGGAAGATGGCCTCAAAAACAAGTTTACAATATATGGGTATACAATAAGTAGGTATACAATATAATACAATATTAATGGCGCCATCCATTGGAGAAGCACATCTCTCCAACCACGCACTCTGGCCGGGACAGACATGGGCTCCAGAAGACAACGAATTTCAAAGACGAGGTTGGGAGCTGTGCTGACACTCGGTCATGGCAGCCAGTCTTCATTTTGAAATCACTGGATCATTGTGTGTTGACCATACTCAAATTTAAACAAAAAATGTTAAATAAAAGAATAAAACACAATCGTTGTTTTTCCATATTTGGGACAAAGGCAGCATTTGGAAGAGGCGGGGATGAGAATTTTTTTAAGTCAATAAGTAGCTTGAAGGGACTTGTCATTCAGCCTGTAAGAAATAGGAAGCGTACTGAGAGAGACTACAAATTCCCTCTCTGGATTTTATGAGTCTGGAATTCACTCTCCTGCTTCGTGTGATATTTGACTTATCACTGTATTAATTATTTGAGCTTGGTCTCTAGGGCATGTGTGTGGAGGGCTCAATTTTTTTAATTGAATGAATAAATTATTCATCTTAGCTTATTTCCTGTTCTGAGTGTTTTTATGGAGGCAGAAGAAAGCTAATTTATATAACAGATCTGACTGCCAAATCGGTAGTCTCTGCCTTCCTGCTGAAACAGCAAGTCCAGACTCGATGGTCCCCTCTGTTTTTGCATATTTAAATCTTCTATTTTGAAAGGATATGTATATGTGGACCTGACCCCTTAAATTCCGGATGGATTTTTAGGCACGCAGAGCCCACCCCCTACCCAAATGCTAAAGAGACAACGAGTCCTCATATGTTGAGAATAAACCATGGAACTTTACCATCCAGTGTGGCACCGCACCAGATAAAAATTTTAAAAAAGGTTCTGTTGCTCACAGGGAAGCTGCAAAAATATTTTGACATCCTGAAAGCTGGTTCCTGTTCGTGTATCTCTTGCTGTTAAAGAAAAAGAAGGGAAAAAAGAAAAAGAAAATGAAAAAAAAGAAAAAGAAAAAGAAAATCAAGTCTGTCCTAAACCCACCCTTGATTTAGAAACAGAATATCTTCTGGGAGTATTATTCATCTCCTGACCATCAGATGATGTTGGTGATTCATCACATCAGATTTTTTTTTCATATTTTTATGAAAGGACATTATTGAATCTGTGCCTTTTGGGGGCATCTCCTGAGTTCCATGTGTTTGCTCTGGGTATGCATCAAGAAAACTGCACCATAGGGGTACCTGAGTGGCTCAGTCCTTAAGCGTCTGCCTTCGGCTCAGGTCATGATCCCAGGGTCCTGGGATCGAGCCCCGCATCGGGCTCCCTGCTCGGCGGGGAGGCTGCTTCTCCCTCTCCCACTCCCCCTGGTTGTGTTCTCTCTCTCGCTGTCTCTCTCCCTGCCAAATAAATAAATAAAATCTTTAAAAAAAAAAAAAAAAGAAAAGAAAACTGCACCATGGATGCCGATGAGCCAAAAGCTCCAGGTGTGAGGGGGCAGGAGGAGTAGGTGCTGAGACACCTCAGAAACCAGGACTCACCTTGACCCATAGCAGGTGCAAGGAACAGGTGTATCTGCTCTGTGTTGAGTAGACCTTGTGCAGGAAGGAAGCAGAAGAAAGGACAGCTCCTTGATGGAGTCCCTAAGGGAAGAACTCATGCTCGGGGCTCTATGGCAGCCCAACAGGTGATAGAGACCAGGGTGTTACCCACACTACAACTACTGGCCCCAGGATTGGGGTTGTCATCTTCTGGAAGCTCTTGGTGCTTCCTCCAAGGGACCACCATCTTCTGGCCTCCCTGGCACCAAAAGCAATGGTGGGCCTTCCAGGTGAAGGTGACACACTCAGGTCTTTAAGATATGGCAGCGTAAAGGGGAGAAGAAAATCCGGAGGGAGGAGGCTGGGGTTCCTGAGGAGAATGAGTCCCCATGGTTTTCCCATTCTTTAATGGGTAAAGACCATCATGGCATTCAAAATCCAGATAATGGAACCCAGGGTAACCATCCATCTAACCATCTATCTATCTATCCTTCATCTACATGGCTTTCCCTATGTCTATAAACCTGTGCTTATGTGTATATACGTATATGGATACTTTACGTCACATGCCTTTCTGTATACCTGTACATCTATACATCAATACCAGACCTGCATCTACAGCTAGATACTTATATCGGTACTTTATCTATATCCCTGCATCTGTGTGTATACAGCTTTATGTACATGCACATCCTTTTACTTCTACACCTGTACCTACACTATATATTCATAGTTCTGTCCTTATGTTTATATCTACACCTGTATGTTTATACTTCCGTCCCTACACTGATGCTCTGCCCATATCACACATATACGTACAGTTACACCTGTACCTCTCTAACTCCACCTTTACAGTGCACACCTGTATTGGATTTAGCTATGTTTAGCTATAGGTAAACATGCGCCTGTATGCCTCTGCCTTCCCCTCTCCCTGTCTTTTCCTCTATACCTTTACCCCACCTCTATTGACATATGTGTATGTCTGAGCCTCTGTCTGTATCTCTATATACCTTGATCTCTCTGTATTTTGCATCTCAAACACTGTTTCCACCACAGATCTATAAGCACGGTGCCTGTCTATCAGCCCATGCATGGAGTAGGATGTCAATAACCATGGGGTGTTAGAGATGGAAATGTCTTGATATTCTCCAAAAGGAGGAAGGTAGAAGGAACTCAGTGGTGAGGAGATAAGCAGCTGAAAGGGGGCCCCCTGCAGTCAAGGCTCCTGCTCATCAATGACAGTGGGAACTCATGAGAAGCCCGGACCCTGGGATAGATGTGTGATCCATCTTGTAATGGAGTCATGGCACTCATCCCATTCCTGAACCTTTTGTTGGCTTGTCCCACTGGACTGTGAACTCCTTAAGAGTGAAGATGCTGATCTTTCTTTGTCTTAGCAGGACTTGTCATGGTGCTGGGTAGGCACTCGATACACATATGCTGAGTTGAAGAAATGAACAATCCTAAAGTTAAGAGTAAACTCAAAGAGGCTTGCAAATCCTAATGTACATTTGTGCAGTTGTTTGGTTAATGCTTCTCGTGCCAAGTGGACTCAAGATCCAAGGAGGCAGGAATTTCATCTCTCTTGTGTCCCTGTTGTATCTCAATGCCTAGTACCATGCCTAGCACACACCAAGGGCTCCGAAAACATAAGGGAAGGATGCAGAGTGGTATCATTTCAGCACCATGGGAAAGGAAGCAGAATAAGGATTTCCCTCCATCAAGGAAACATCTCCGAAGATCCAAAGACACTTGTCCGAGAAGAGGTGGATGGATAAGTCTGTCCTAGTTTTTGTAAGGAAATCTTGATTTGTAAGGATTCCTTACAAATCCTTGATTTGTAAGGAAATCAAGATTTCCTCCAACCAATGGAAGGATTCAGGAGTGGGTTAGAAATGGAGGTCCCCCAAATGGATGCCTTTTCTCCAAAGGGCATTGGACTTCTGGACCATGTGCCGAGAATCCTTCCCACATCTCCACCAACTGTTAAAGAACTCAAGTTGAGTGTTGACGTGGCCAACATTGAATTTCTCAAGTCCCATGCCTTCTGCATACTCCCAGCTCAAAAGGATGAGGTTGAAATTTTACCTTTCCAGCTGGCAAATGGCTTGCACAATTCCACGGGAAGGTTGTTGGCCATCATTTCTCTGGAATGGTCCTTTGTGTAAGTACTTGATCGGCACGAATTTTCTTGGGTTTTACCCTGACAAATCTTAGTCCCTTGCCTGAAACTGCAGATGTTTAACACTAACACTGTAGTTACTGTGACAACTGACATGAGACCCTATATGCAGAGTGCCTGGCACAGAGCCTAAAACGTGGGAGAAAATTCAATGAATCAAGCAGCCTTTCTCCTTTCCTGCCATTTACACATTTTTATTTTATTCCTCGCCAAGCTTTGGATCCAGAATCTTTCCTCCTTGAGCAATACTGAATTTCAAGTGGCTTCTGTCTCAATCAAGGGAGAAATTGCCTTCAATTGGTGTGTTTGCCACTGGGCTCTTGAACTTATTCAAGGGAACAGTTTTGAGACCTTTGGTAGAAACCCCAGACGTGCCTGGTCTGCTCACGGTTTGCTCATCCTTATTTATTCATTGAGGGCTTTGCTGTCCCTGAGACTAAGTGGGGGTATCCATCCGAAGTGCTTTGTTTTCTAGAACATTCACTGAGGTTGAGTTGGTAGTATTTCCCATGTGCACTCATTTAAGAGATCACTGTGCTGTGTGCATCATATTCTAAATTTTATCTTCTCCTGATTGGATATGCACAGTAGCCTTGATTATGGTTCAAATCCATGGTATCACACATCTTTCACATTTGGTTTTGTACTGCATGAATGGAAGATTGAACTGGGGGGCCCTCGTTTTGCAAGGTTAGAATCAGAAACCAGTGTTACATCTTCCACCTACTAACAAATTACCAAGTTATGTTGCTCTGAAAAGATTAGTTGACAAAACCACCCCACTGAAATTCCAATGTGGCGGCTTAGTTTTTGTTGTGATTTTGGACATGATTCCCCTGTTCAGAACATCCCATCATCATCCTGAGAACCTGTGTGGAGCCTTTACAAGAACTAGGAGAGAGATTTAAAATTACCTGACTTAGTAGACTTTTTTTTTTTTTTAAGAAAAATCAACTAGAAAGAGGCATTATTTGAAAAGCTAATTATAACTCATTTTATTCTACTGAATAAATCAGGTCCCTGTTGGTCTGCTATCTACTGATACTTTAATAGTGTATTACCTTTTGAATGCAATAATAATTCCATTTTTGAAACCCTTGTAATATAAAGCATGGCTTTATAAACTTGTGAATAAACTCGTGAAATTCTTTGATGTGATCTGTCCATGTCTCATCCTTCAAATAGGAGGACTTTTTGTATTTACATTTCCTATTTTTTTAATATAAAAAGTAATTTCTGCAGAGGACATGTATTATTTCAGATGTCTTGACTTCTTCCTATGGTGGCATCTTTCTTTGTCACCTACGGCATGATTTTTTTGCTTTTTCTTTGCTCTCGTCCATTTTCTCCCCCATAAGCTGTGTTTTTGTCATATTTAATTTGCCCGTCTGTTTAGGAATTTTCATTTTATTAGGATTTATCTCTTTGATGCCCTGCTGCTCTTACAGTGAATCCTTCAACCGCATCCATATCCAGCTGTGTCTGCAGCCATTGGGACGGGATTGTTTTGAGTCTTTGTGTCTTGCGAGTCGGCCCCTGACTGAGTCTTAGATCCACTCTTCTATTCCGATTGCAAGTTTCCTACCTTGCCTCTTTCTTTTCTGTTTGGGACTCTGAACACCTTGCACGCCAAGTAAACCTTGTGTTTTGTTTTTAAGAGCAGAGACTGCAGTCCGCATGGAGTCAGGAACTCCGCCGCCTCTGCTGAGTAAGTATTTGGCCGGAGTCTACACCAGATGCAGGTGTATGGTTTTCTACTTTAGTTTTACATGCATGGAATTCGCTTCTTTTTCTGCGTATGCCCCCATGAGATGTAAGAGCAGGAAATGGCTCCAAATTTAGCCTTTGTGGTGCCATCTTGGTTTGTTCCCCATGCCTTTTCCCCCTACTGTTTGAAGAGGCTGCCATGGATAAAGTCAACCGCAAGGAAAGTTAAACAATGATCATTATGGATGGCCTTAATCACAGCTGCTAAAAATTACTGAAAATTCAGGCAGGCTTACCCCTTTCTATCCCGCCATTTGTAGTCAAGAACAGTCAACAGTTGGGATAATCTCCCCCAAAGCGGTAGTTATGAAAACCTCGATATTGGAGCCATGGAGAGATTTCTAGGCAGGATCAGTAGGAGGATTTTCTGGCAGTGGGCAGCCTTTAGGAGAGTCCCTTGTGATCCCCATCTAGTAATATTCACACCGTTGTATCATCCAGTCCCCATGAATATGGGGGGGGGGACACTGTGCCTTCCGTCTAACCAACACGATGTGGCAAAAGCGTTGGGACGTCACCTCCATGGTGGCGCTGCACGAGATGGTAACTTCCATCTGGCTAGCAGACTGTCCCATTGGCTAGCTCTGATGGAAGCCAACTGCCCTGGAGTGAGCTGTTAATGGAGAGAGGCCCATGCCATAATGCAGGGTGACCTCCTGCTGACAGCCAGAGGGGATCTGAAGCCCTCAGTCAGCAGAGTTGCACGGGCATTTGGAAGGGACCCCTCCCACAGCCTTGGGGCGATCCCAGGCCCGGCTCCTCTGTTTGCAGCCTGAAGCAGGGGACTGTGCCAGGATCCTTGACTCCCAGGAAGCTCACCAGTGCATGCTGGTGAAGCCTCTGAGCTTGAGGGTAACTTGCTACTCAGCAAGAGATCACTAATGCACACATAGAGGAGCTTGCAATGGAAATACAGGCGTTTTTGTTGTTGTTGTTTTGTTTTTAAAGATCTTATTTATTTGAGAGAAAGAGAGCATGAGCTGGGAGCAGTGGCCGAGGGTGAGGGAGAAGCAGGCTTCCCGCAGAGCAGGGAGCCTGATGCGAGGCTCGATCCTAGGACCTTGCGATCAAGAGCCCAGCTGAAGGCAGATGCTTGCAGATTCTGGAAAGAGACTCCAGGTCTCTTGTTGTGCATTTAGAAGTTAAAGCGAGGACAGCTGTAGTGTTTGGAGGGGTGGGGGGGGTTGGTGCCTCATTCTAGGTTGTATGGCCCTAGACAATCCCCACGTAGTGCTCTCTGCTGGATTAAATCTTCCAAAAGGAAGAAAGCTTTCCACCTGAGTGGCTTTGTTGGAGCACTAACACGCCCCACTGGCTGCCACAGGTCCTCCTGAGATTTCATCAGGGGACCTTCCCATAGCTCAGAGTGGGGGCCAGGCACTCAGATCAATCACACTCTCGTGTCCTGTACGTCGGGTCTGTTTGACGCGAGTCTCGTACAGTTGGGGCTCCTTCTGGATTCGGGCTATCTGTTCGCCAACAGACATCCCCAGGGGACATGGGTGTCAGTGGATGTCCCAACCCAGCCTTTGAGGAGGGAGAATTATGCCCGTGGCCGTAAGCCCATGCCAGCCCCTCTCACCTCCGTGCCCAGGAAGAAACAGATTTCTCCTGAGCAGGAAAATTCAATTTGGCATCTCATTAACACTCATGGGTGGGTTTTTTGTGTGTGTGTGGCTTTTTTGGGTGGTTGTTAGTTTAAAAAATGCGCAGAAGAGGTGGGATGTTTTGCAAGTGGAAAAATACTGTAGACACACACACACATGCAGTGCATCAACCATAGGTGTTAAGGGATTCAGCAACCTGTCAGCTAAGCCCGCTTGAGCGCAGACAGAGGGCTCCATACTCAGGGTCGGGAGCCAGCACACCGCTGTCTATACCAGCTGCAGCCATAGGCTGGGAACTAGAGGGCAATCAGGGTTGCCTGGGGTCCCGTGAAGGCACCCTGCTTTATCAGCCACCCTTCAGCATCCTTCCGTCCACGTCTTCTCCCCGTGGGTGCCTGCAGGATGAGGCCCCGTTCCCACTGATTTGACCACAACCCACCAAACCCTGGTAGAATCCCTGCCCGGCTCACCTCCCACCCCAAGCTCACCACAAGGAAGCATTTTTCTTCCAAAGCCTTGGAATCTTCCCTCTCCTTTTGTGTGGGTGGATTGCATGTGTCGGCTTGACTGGGCCATGGGCTGCCCGGATATGTGGATAAACATGATTCTGGGTGTGTGGCCGGAAGGATGTTCCTGGGTGAGACGAGTGGTTGTATGGGTGGAGTCAGTTAAGCCGTCGGCCTTCCCCTACATGGGTGGGCCTCGTCTAATCAGGTGAGGGTTTGAAGGCAGGTTGGGAGAGGAGGAAGACGGGGAAACTCTCTTTCTACCTGCCTGTGTGAGCTGGGAAATCTGTGTTCTTCTCCTCCTGGACTGGCACTTACACCACAGAGTGTCCTGGGTCTCTAGTTTGCAGAGGGCAGATTGCAGGACTTCTCAACTTCCATAATTTCATGCACGAATTCCTTATAATAGCTGTCTATGTATGTATGCATGTGTCTATGTATCTATTTGCCTATTATCTATGCATCCATCCATCCATCCGTCTTATCCATTATCCATCCATCCATCCATCCATCCTCTATCCATTGATCCATCCATTCATCCCTGTATCTACCCATTCATCCATCTTATCCATCATCTATCCATCCGTCCATCCAACCATCCATCCATCATATCTATCCATCAACACATCTATCTATCTATCCGCTATCCGTCCATCCATCTCATTGGTCCTGTTTCCGTGGAGTCCCTGATGACCACACCTTCGCCTTCCCCAATCTGCCATGCTGCCCCTAAGCATTCCTATTCTTTACTCATTTCAAATAAAGATTCAAAACAACATCTCTCAAATATAACTTTATCTCTCTATGATATTCCATCATCTCATGCCTGAAACCCTGTCTAGCATCCCAGAGCCAATACCAACCACCTTCCTTGGCTCACCACCCAGTTTCTGTGACCGCCCCCAACATGGCACATGAAACCCCCACGTTATTCTGTCAGCACACTCCCGGCACCCTGGTGGCTCCTTCCTTTGGCGTAGGACGTGATTCCCTTCTTCCGGGTTTCTAAGGTGAATCCAGCGAGACCAGGGAGACTCAGAGTGTCCGTGGATGTGCACGATGCTGGATCAAAAAAATGTTATTAAGTCATCCAGAAAAAACAAAACAAAATGAAACAAAAACCACATTTCCAATGATTTCAAGAATGGCTGGCCCGCCAGTGTGGGACTCAGCAAACTTTCCCTAAAAAAGCCAGATAGTAACTCTTTCAGCTTTTGTAGGTTAAGAAAGACAGTGGAGGATCTCATGTGGGTTGTGCCTTACATTTAAAAAGGCACGGTTTAAACACGGGAAAAGCATTCCCTAGTTTCAAGGCGGTGCCAGGGGGCTGAAATTTCCACTCCTGTAGGAACCCCTGGGGAGGAATCCCTACCGGTGCCGACATCTCTTTTGCCCTCTGTTTGTTTGCTCAGCACGGAGCACATTGTCTGCGCCGCATCGATTTTTTTTTTTTTTTTCCGAGTTATTTTGTACCAGGCATCTGGTTATGCACGAGTCGTCCAAAGTGAGCTGCATGAGGCTGGCCCTTGTTTCCTGGATGGGGGAAGATTCAGGATGTGTGGTGCCTGAATCCTGGACGGCTAATAGCTCTACCGTGCAAGGAGGAGCGTGAGGAAGCTAAGAGCAGAGTCGGGACCGACGCTGGACGTCCAGAGCTCCACACTGAGCCCCTGAGGGGTGCTCATGCCCTTCCAGCTCTGCTCTTCCGAGAACCTGTTCACCCCGTTCAATCCGTCCCGGAACTCCGACCCCCCACACCGGCTCCTGAGGTATAATTGGGCTGGTAGATCCCGGAGAGCGGCTCATCAGCGTTCACTCTCGGAAGCCGGGCACATTTCTTATGAGTCACAGGTTTGAATTATTTACTACGTCGCTTAATTAGAACTGAGGGATGATCCTCTGGATGGATTCAGACGTGCGCGACTTGGAGGCAATGAACCTGGGAGCTGGAGGGTATGCGTGTCGGTCTGGCGGCAGGAGCAGCCCACAGACATTTTGCCCCTCCAGCACCCTGAAGCCGTCCGCGTTGCAGCTGCGTGGAAACGCAAGCAGCCAGGGGTGTTTGGGGAGGATGACTGATTCTTTTGAATTATTTTATCGCTGAAAAAGCACTGGGAGCTGCATGCACGTTTTCTTGGGCTTTCTCTGGTTAGTTTTGAGCTGCATTCCTTAGGGTTCGTTGAAAGGTGTGCCTGGGTGCTGATGGATGTCTCATCGTGTTTTTCACGTACAATGCTCCTTTTTTTTTTTTTTTTTGGCTTTACTTTCTAACCTCTGCTGGTGCAATATATGCTCCTTTTTCTTTCTTTCTTTCTTTCTTTCTTTCTTTCTTTCTTTCTTTCTTTCTTTCTTTCTTTCTTTCTTTCCTTCCTTCCTTCTTTCTTTCTTTTCTTTTTTTTTGCTTTACTTTCTTTTTTTTTGTTTTTTTTGTTTTTTTTTTGTTTTTTTTGTTTTTTTTGCTTTACTTTCTAACCTCTGCAGGAGCAATATTTTCCACGTGTCTGTGGGTTTATGCAACTGCAATAGCATTGGCAAATGACTATCCCCAAAAGGGTTTATGGATTTTTTTTTTTTCTCATCTGCTCCACTGAGCAACTGTAATCACCATGTATTAATTACACAACGTGCTGATGCTCCATCACAGGAACCATCAATAAAAGTTAAAACAATGGGAACACTTCAATGCATAGACGTCTGTTTTCAGCATACTTCCCTATTTTTTTTAAAAAGATTTTATTTATTTATTTGATAGAGAGAGAGAGAGACAGCAGAGGGGGAGCACAAGCAGGGGGAGTGGGAGAGGGAGAAGCAGGCTCTCCGCTAAGCAGGGAGCCCGATGCAGGGCTCCATCCCAGGACCCCGGGATTATGACCTGAGCATAAGGAAGATGCTTAACTGACAGAGCCACCCAGGTGCCCCCATACTTCCCTATTTTAAACATTAAAAAAATAAACTACAAGCCATGTTTCTAATGGTTTTGCTTCATTTCCAACCCAACTTTTAAGACACATTTATAATAGTTGATAAAAAATTTTATCAAGCCTAAGTACATTAGCCACATGAAGTGTGTCCATCCTTCCACCCTTGAAAAAAAAATTTTGGCATCAAAATTCTACTTTTACTCCAAATGTTTATCCAAATACATTTATTTTTAGCTGGAAGATTTTTGGTGGCCCCAAAAAAAAAAATTTTTTTTTTTTTTTTTTGGAAATAATCCAATGCTTGCAGATAGCGCAGAAGCTCTGTTTCGGCTTGATAAGGCATTCAGGTGTTTGCAAAATATTTCCATCCCTTCAGCGATGGGAAAATTGGCAATGGTACTAGCATGACATTTTTGCACACAGAAATTTTATCAGTTAAAAGCTGCATGGATGCCACCTCCAGCTTGAGATTCCTATGCATCTCCTTACAGGGCTGGGCTGGTCCTTCACAAACGCTGTGCCAAGACGTTGGGATTCTGTGCAAAGCTCTTGGTGTGTCCTACATGGTTGGGTAAGCTGCTTCTCATTTAGCGTTTTGCATATATATATATCCCTCTTTGAACAAATGTTCATTATTTTAATAAGTTTCTTTTTGCTTAAAGTCCTTCCATCACAGTGAAGCCAGTTAGATCCATGTGACCCTATGACGCTAGAGCAACATTCCCAGATCCTATAGATCCTGGAGACTCTTCCCAGTTTGCACATCTGGGGCCTCCTTCCTTTCTTTCTTTCTTTTTTTCTTTCTTTCTTTCTTTCTTTCTTTCTTTCTTTCTTTCTTTCTTTCTTTCTTTCCTTCCTTCCTTCCTTCCTTCCTTCCTTCCTTCCTTCCTTCCTTCCTTCCTTCACTGAGAATGTTTTTCTAGGCACATAGGGTCGTTGGAAGGCTGGAGCCTTTGTCTTTGCAAGCAAAGCTCTCTGCCTGTTTGAGCAGAACAGTGACACTCTAGGCATCATCTACAAACCCAGAGTCTCTCCTCTGCTCCATGTGAGCACATGCATCATGCAGGAGACTCCATTAAGTGACACCAAAGCACACACCCGTTCCGTTTTGTGCAGAGCTCATGGTGGTGTGCCCCTTGCAAAGATGCATTCAGTTATCAGAAGCTTTCTGGCACCACTCATGATACACGGGGGGAACAGGACAAAGCACTTGGATTTTGCAAAAGGCTTGCCTACCAAAGCCAGATAATGCATTGATCTGATCAGGTAAAAAGCTCCTTCTTTAGATACCCATGCCTCGTGGCAGATGGAATCCTTCTCATTCATAGACACTAAGTATATTTATTCCAGAGCCACCAAGTAAGCATGGGTGTCACCCCCTCAGCTCCTATGTGAACCCCAGCATCACAGACTCCCTAGGATGCCCGTTGGGTTGAGTGAGAAGGTGCAGAATGTCATGGTTGCTTTAGGAGATGTGACCCCCCCAGCATCACAGACTCCCTGGGATGCCCGTTGGGTTGAGTGAGAAGCTGAGGAATGTCATGGTTGCTTTAGGAGATGTGACCCCCAGCATCACAGACTCCCTGGGATGTCTGTTGGGTTGAGTGAGAAGCTGAGCATAGCTGCATTAGGAGATGTGACCCCCTCCCCCCAGCATCACAGACTCCCTCAGATGCCCGTTGGGTTGAGTGAGAAGCTGAGGAGTGTCATGCTTGCATTAGGAGATGTGACCCCCATCATCACAGACTCCTTTGGATATCTACTTGAGTAAAGAGTTGCAGAGTGTCATGGTTGCGTTAAGAGATGTGAGGGAGAAAGTATGAACAGGACATGCTCCCTGGGCTGGACGGAGCTTCCACCTGGCACTGCACAGGGCTGCCGTCCACTGTTACCATCCCCATGCAAGCACAGGTAAATCAGTTCAGGTGTTGTGTCCAGGGGCCACCTGTGCATGCAAAATACAGTGGGAATACCAGAAGGAGGTTGACATTGCCTGGAAAGATTTCATGAGACTGAAGACGTCATGGCCCAGGAGCATCTCCAAGGAATATTTAAGAGTGTGTATGGGTAAACTGCACCAAAGTGTCACAGGACGGAGACCTGGCATGTCACTTGTGTCTGGTCTCATCATAAAGTCACAGACAAGCTTCATCCACACCTGTCACCCTGCATTGGTTTCTGGATCCCACACACTTTCTCCCTCGTAATGCTATTCTCCTTGGTGAAAAATGTGTCATTCTTAGTCTATAACCTGTATATCTGGTCAGCCAGACTAATAAGCTAATTATGTGAGAAAATTGTGTCAAGGAAGAAATTGCATTCAGCTGTAAAGAAGTAGGAAAGCTTTGTGCAAGATAAAAAAAAAAAAAGAATGACACTTATTTTGATATGGGGATTCAGTGACTCTACAAGAGTGTATAAAAATGGATTCAGTGAGTCTCCAAGATCGTATAAAAATTAATTCAGAGGTGTAAGGGTGTATCTATGGTTCTAAGAAACATGGGTCATGTGTTTTGGAAGGAGTCACACTTAAGCACACGAATGGGGTGTTTTAAAAAGAGAAGGATGTTTATTAAATATTTTCATGTATGTTTGTTTGATAGTGGCCACGTGAACCTTTTGCAAATAAAAGCACATACTTACAGAACCTAGGGCTAAGAGTCTCGTTAGCACCAGGGTGGGTGTAGATCAGGTAAGGTGCATGGTATACAGAAAGAAGCACATTAATGGGCACCACCAATGAGCAGTGAGTTCACACGCCTTCCAGTGTGAATTACCAGATTATCTTCTATCACTGACTTTGGTGTTTTCCAGACTCTGTTGAGCAATTCCTTCTAACACAAATCACCCGGGGAAGCTAATTGCAGGGCTAGTGGGGAATAACAAAGGCTCTATGGACCAAAATATGTAACAAATGCTGGTCTACAAGAGGTGAGCTCTTCATTTCAGCAAAAAGCCTCCTATTTTTTAAATTTATTTGCTGAAATGCAATGAAATCTTCCCCGAGGAAAGGATATTATGGTACCATTCTCAGCTTTCCCCAACATACTTGACTAGAGGTTGCTTTGTTGGCTTGGGTCATGTTATTAACATCTCAATCAGATTGGATCCCAGAGACTAAAACCATTAAAATCCTCAGCCTGTTACCTGGTAGACTAATAATACTGCTCATATAGTTGAGTAGATACTAACTGGGCAAGAGTAGAATGCCTTTCCAAGGAAGCTGTAAGTGGTAATGTACATATACCATGTGCTCTAAAGTGAAATATAAGGTAGACACATGTATATATGCGTGCATCTTAAATATATATATGAACATTTTCATATGCTAAAATCTTGTGTTATCAGAGAGTATTATTCCTGAAGTAATGGTTTTCTTTCATTCCTCCAAAAAAAAGTCTCTTACATCTACAACAAAGTCTTTATGACTTTCCAGAAGTCCTGCGTATGTCCAGAATACTTGAGAAGGTGATGTGAGCTTTGCATTCCATGTTTATGTGTGTGGTGCTGAAATCCGGCAGAGCTCCAGGCCAGTCTGGACGCATAGCCTTGGCACCTTGTGACGAAAATGTGTGCTACAGGAAGTACCTATGAGAAAGAACATGGTCCTTCCTTCTGATCATTGAATTTAAAGGACAGTGAAAACAGGAGGTCGAGGAGTTTCTTTTAAATCTATGTGCAGGTCCTAGAAATTATGCATGCGATACACATGTTCCTATACCTTCCCCTTTGAACCATACTATTTCTGGAAGACATGCAGGTGACATTGGAAAACCTGTAGCACCTCTGCCTTTGGGAAAAATTAAATTTGGGAATGCGTGACACACTCTGAAAATTGTAGGCTTCAGCCCAGGAAAACGTCCAGTAATTAATTTTCAAATCGTTTTGCTTGTCAGGGCATATCTACAATTTCACTTAATAGGGAACTAGAGTTCACCCTCTCATGGTTAAATTGTCCAAGAAGCTTTGGGACAACGAGGAGCATTTTCCGGGAACTGGACAAACTCACCAGTGTCTGAGAATGAGTTTGGAGTCTACCATTGAGGTTCCCTTGACCTGCCCACCCCAAGGAACCCTGGGGGAACTGTAGGGACATTATTCTGTCTACCACTTTTTGAAGGATAAAAACCATGCTGAAAAGTAGTTTTGGCCTCAAAGTTCAAAGCGGGGTCCCTGAACCAGCAGCCCCAACATTGCCTGGGAGCTGGTTAGAAACACAGCATCTTGGTCCCATCCGGACCTGCTCAAGCTGATTCTGTGGTTAACAAGACCCCTGAGGGATTTGCATGCATGTTATGACCTGGAAAGGGGGCCTCTAGAATGATATTTGTTCCGATCTGTTAAAGTTTAAGAGAAGTGTATTAGTCTCCCCCAGTTGCTGAAACAAATGATCACCAGCTTTGTGGCTTAAATCAAAAGTTTAAAATCAGTATCACAGGACCACCACATGGGCATCAGGACATGGACGTGTTTGGGGACATTAGTCTGTTTGCCACGTGGGGGTTAAAACATGGATGTCTTTGGGGACATTTTTCCATCTCCCACGAGGGGAACAGGACATGGATGTCTTTGGAGGCCATCCTTCCTCCTACCACATAAGGATAGAACATTGGGTTAACAACGAGGGGACAAAGGATGTCTTGCCCCTCAAAATTTAGAATAGGTATTCTGGAAATTCAGAAGTGTGTTCTGAACTCATCATGGTTGAGAATTGCCCTAGCTCGGGGCACTTGGATGGCTCAGTTGGTTAAGCGTCTGACTCCTGGTTTTGAGTCAGGTTGTGAAGTCAAGGTTGTGAGACTGAGCCCCGCGTTGGGCTCCACACTCAGCACGGAGTCTGCCCAAGATTCATTCTCTCCCCTCTCCCTCCCTCTCTGCCCCTTCCCTGGCTGTCTTTCTTAAATAAATAAATAAATAAATAAATAAATAAATAAATAAATAAATAAAATCTTAAAATAAAAAAAAGAATTCCCGTAGCTCAACCACTCACTGGTCTTGTAAGAGTTACAGACTGAGCCACAGTGCTTTCCACTGGAAATGGGGACACTTCCTTGCTTAGAAAATAAGATTAATGGGGTATCAAATAAAGAGCCGTATGTGGGTAGCTGTGAAGTGTCGGGCAAGCATATCATGTCCCAACCTCACAAAATAACAAACACAAACTAGCCAACAAAATAAGAAACCATTTTGTGATGGAGCATCTTGCCCAAAGCCGCGTGGTGCCGAGCTGTGTTGCAACCAGGATCTTTGGAGGACTGTCCCATATTCTTTGCCTAAACTTAACAACTTTCCAGTAGAATCATTACTCAGTCACTGAACATCACTTCTTTGCATCTGCAAGCTCCAGCAAGAAGGGCCAGCCATTTCAGAGTTCACTGGAAATTCAGGGGCAGAGAAGTTTGGTTCATTCTTGACTGGTTCCCTGGAACAAAGCCTTTATACAATATGGGTGGTTATTTGTGAAAACACAGTGCAGAAGACAAGCCAGACTGGAAATTGTAGCAGAGTGGCACCTAGGTCTGCTTAACTCCAGAGATGGGGGTGGAGCATGCAAAAGCCACTTGCCTGACCTGCAGTACGAAATGCACATGGCCAAGCAATGCATCAGAGAAGACGAGGTGAACACCCCAGATGGATCCCTCAAACATATTACTGTTCCCAGAAACCATCAACAATATGCACCTGTGCAATCTTGCCACCTTCTTCTGTGTACTTGTGTGTGGTGTATCCCTGTCATAGATCAAACTGGGGAAAAATAGTTACAAAATGGGGGTTAGTAAATAATGGAGGGAAGAGGAACTTTAAGGAAAAACAAATCAGTGCTAAGTAATCTGTTGTGTAAACAGCAAACAAAGGTACAAAGGGAATTTTAAAAATTTCATTAAATTTTAAAAACGAGTGTCGTGAAGCTGATGGTTTTTAGAACCCGTTGTGGAAAGAGGCACAGTCTGCATGGGGTGCTCCCTGTGGAGTTCTGCAGAGGATATCCAGAGCGGGATTCTGCACAGAGCAAAGTGCATTTGCCCAGAGGCCCAGAGGGCTCAGGACGTGGCTTTAAAAAGCAAAAGTCTGGAGGTGGTTGCTTGCCAATGCTAGTAGGTGATGCTGGAATTCTCCAGCATCTAAATGCTAATAGGGCCACCTTTCACTGTCTTTCTTGCAGTTGTGTGGAATAATTAATTAAATCCTGGGTACTTGGTTGTTTAAACCAATACAGCAAGCCATGGTCAAAGATGCTGTAAGGTGGAGATTCTAAAAACAAAAGATGTGATCATATAAAGATATATAAGAAATAAAAGGCATGTTACCTTCCAGGCATTGTGAAATGAGTGACGTTTCAAATAGAAAGTATCTCAGACTTGTTCAGACATTTGTCAACACTGGAGAATAAACAGGATTCTTCCGCTTTCCGAATTTCTAGGTAGGATGTGCTCAGTTGTTGGGAACTTGGCTGAGAATGTTACCCACCGTCTTATCAGTGAGTAACATTCAGTATTGCAATCCGCTGTTTCCAATTTCCTGAACCATCAGGAGAATATAATCCCTCTCTTTAGTGTTATTTATGAACCATAACTTTTGAACTAATTACACGTGGCCAGAATTTAATCTCTTGCGTATACAGTCATGGAAACTCTTTGGAATCTAATTGTCTCTGGAACACAAAGCTAAGCAGAGAGAACTGTGAAGGGATCAACACATATTGTGCAAAATATGTTTTGTGATTTCTTTCCATCATGAGCTTGGCTCTCTCTCCAGGGGAATATGATTCCCCTCAATGCAACTGGGAACACAGGTTTCTTCCAGCCAAGCAGTTCTCTTCCTTTGGGTTTATTCCTTGGTGAAAATAAAAATACACCCATAAATTGTCTGCAGAATGATCCAGACTAAGCCAATTCATTCATTCATGGGTGCATTTATTATTTAATGAGTACTGATTCCCCAGGCTACATCAGGTAGTGAAGTAGGCCTAAATATAGGGTGTAAGTGTTTGATTTCAGAAAGTAAAGGATGGATGAATAGATGGATAGATGGATGGATGGGTGGGTGGGTGGGTGGGTGGGTGGATGGATGAGTGATGATTGGAAAGATGGGTGAATGGATGGATGGATGGATTGTTGGATGGGTGGATGGATGGATAAATGGGTGGATAGATGGGTAAGTGGGTTGGTGGGTGGATGGATGAATGGATAGAAGAATAGGTGGGTGATGGATGGATGGTATGGTGGCTGGATGGATTGGTCGGTAGATGGATGAATGAATGGATGGATGATGGATGGAAAAATGGATGGGTTTATGGATGGATATATGGATGGATGGAAGGATAGATGGGCGATGGATGGAAAGATGGATGGACGGATGGACAGATAGATGGTATGGTGGGTGGTTGGATTAGTGGGTAGATGGATGAATGGATGGATGGATGATGGATGGAAAAATGGTTGCGTTGATGAATGGATGGAAAGATAGATGAGTGATGGATGCAAAGATGGACGGTTGGATGGATTGATTGGTGGGTAGATGGATGAATGAGTGGATGGCTGGATGAATGGATAGATAGTTGGGCAAGTAGATGAGTGGGTAGATGGGTCGATGAAAGAGTCTCAACTTCATGGTTTGCTGCCCATCCCTTTCCATCCTTCAGGCTATTTGCTGGTCCCATGCAGAGGCTAGGAGTAGGTATGCTGTTTCAGGAGCCCCAGGTACAAGCTGTGTTATCTTAAGCGTGCAGTTCAACCGCTCTGCTCCTTCTCTGTCATGTCCTTAAAGCAGAGAGATCCATAGCGCCCATTTTACAGGCTTGTCCTGGAGATTTTGTGAGGACGTCTGGGTCTAGATGGCCTAGTGAGAGCTCAGTAGATGATACCACAATGGAACGAGTAATCATTAAATGTGTCCCCTCAAATGTACTTGAGGGCAAAACTCTTGAGTGGCTCAAAAACAAGGACAGTCGTTTTCCAATGGAAAACTGTAAATTCACTTAGAGTTTTAAACTGAATGATCCCAATTTTACACTTACATCTCATCCAAGATGAGACACTGGAGCCCACAGGTATCTGGAATGGTAAGACATGCCACACACACACACACACACACACACACACACACACACACAAAGTGCGCATGTCAATCAAAATGGGGAAGATAAATAACCGTGTGCCAAACACAAGAACAATGAGCTGTCCCCACTCAGACTGGTGAGCAAAATCAACGAAAGAGCAAGTGAGAATATCGTGGGGATTAACACATGGGTCCTGCAGTGGGACACCCAGGAATTTGAATCACACCTGCTCCTAGCTTATGCTTACCCAGGCCAAGCAACTTCCATTCATCAACTCCCCAATCTATAAAAGATCAAGAGCGTCCCTCCCTCCCTCGAAGGGGTGAGAAGGAGTCAATGAGGTTACGTCTGTCCTGGTAGCGCTATTACATTGTGCTGATGATATATTTTTTAGGTATCTTTGTCTTACCACAGAGCCTGTGCTAAGTGGAAATGCTTATGCCAGATTAATGCCTTGCTTGAGTCTCTAGAATCGATTCTGGAAACTGGATCCTTCCCCCTTTTCTCATTTGTAAAGTAAGGGAGGAAGCTGTTAGCGCGTTTTCTCTTAGCTTCTCCCAGAACACTGAGCTTTTACAAAATGTACTAATACTCTTGATTTTAAACATTTTTCTCCCAACTACCAATACGGGCAGCAGACGCTTACTAAGAATCACATTCACGGTTTGCTTTAACCTTCATCGTTTCTACAGCTTTTGGCAAGTGTAGTGAGCATACTGTAGCCAAGAGTTTCCGTGTGAATCTCAAAGATAACTGTCTTGCCATCCTATCACCTCGGCCACAGCAAACAAAACTCCAACCTCTGATCGAGTCTTTTCCACTTAGAAACATCCCTTTGCCGTTCAGATTTTTAGACAAGGTCTAAGATCCTTTCTCTCTCTCTCTCTCTTTTTTTTTTTTAAGGTGAGGTTTCAGAGCGGAGTGTAAATTCTTATCTTGTTCGCCAGCAGGCCTGGATAAACTTACAGCCCGTGACTTAATGAGACAACCCTGTCCTCTTGATTCAACAAGGTCAAACATCCATTTTTTCTAACTTTGTTCCCTGGTGAACTGAAAACCTTCAGAATAATGGTCGCTGGCATGTGTCGAGAATTTACATCGGGCCATAGTCCTTAAAGACCGTCTACGCATATGAACATACTTATCACAATGACTCCGTGCGGTAGGCATCATATTATTATCTTCATGTTTTTTAAATTGTTTTAAAATTTAGATTCAATTAATTAACACACGGGGTATTATTTGTTTCGGAGGTAGAGTTTAGTGATGCGTCAGTTGCAGACGACACCCCGTGCTCATTCCATCATGTGTCCTCTTCAATGTCCATCGCCCAGTTACCCCATCCCCCCACCCCTCCATCTTCATGTTTTAGATTGGGCACAGCCGGGTATCCCACTGATGAGCTGCCCAAAGCTGGGTATAAGCCAGGGAAGGCTGATTCTATGCCACGCTTTTAGTTGAGACTCCCCGACCCAGGAGGTTGTCCCACCTTCTCCCACACTCGTGGAAAGGAGGGGAATCTGATTTGCATAATGCTCATGACATGTAGGGTACCACTCAGGATTCTCCATGTTCAGGCCTCCCCGGTCTTAGCACAGTGCACCCCAAAACATGGCGAAGGGGCTGGTTATGTCCAGGACTCCATCCCTCCTAAAGCTTGGGCACTAATTCCCGACAAATCCCCTATGTGACCACCAAAGCAACCACTTCTTGACCACGTTACCTGCTACCTTCAATGAGCCATCCCCCGTATCAAGATTCTGAAGCCTCTTTCCAAAGGGAACATGGTACCCCCCACCCAGCCCCTTCCAACCCTGGATCCTTTTGTTGGGAATGAATGTAGACCACAGAAATTATCCCTTAGCCCAGCTTTTCCCCCATATTTTCCTTCTTTGGATTAATAGCAAAATAAATGTATTCTAAACACAAGAGTTACTATTTTTTCTTTCACCCAGTGGAAATTGCACTTGATAGGTGTACGTTTCCAGCTCCATTCATTAGTCCTTCCACCCTGTTCTGGGTTGAGTTGAGAGCCTACTTTGCATCCTATGGGGCAGGGGGTGTGTTGCCTAAAGGGGCAGCTCAGAAATCAGGCACACGCCCAGTGAAAACAGAGGGCAGTGGTCCTGGGCAGCTATCCAGGGCAGGGCTGGGCAGGGGGAGGGGGGGGTTGGTTGCTTCCTGAACCCTCCAGAGATATGGAGAAACCAGTCCTCATTTAGGAAAATGACCTCAGAAGTGTTCTGGTGTTAAAACCCTAAGAAGAGCTTGCCGTTGCTTTTTCGTCGTGGTGGTTTTAATAGAAACAACACCTTTCACACCTCTCAAAAGCATTTGAGAGGTGTCTCATTCTGCAGAACACACAGAGACTAGACGATGCCAACCTCATGTGAGAAACACCTTCCTGTCCCTGCCCGTCTGCAGGGACAGTGGATTCTCTGTGCTTTCCAAGCACGACCATGCTGGTGAGCATGGCTGCCACAGCTTTGTTAACCATAACGAGACAAAGATCTGGACCGACGCCGTGCAGTTTCAAAAATATTTTATTTTCTGGAATAGCCATAACGTCTCAGCTTTGTCTTTGTTGCCTCCCTCCGTGTGGGGAGGCAGAAGCTATGATGGGACAACACGGAGGGCGCCATACATCACACCTGCGAGACAGAACGATGGTAGCATTTGAGGAGGGTGTATAAAATGCTCACCAGGGTGCATACGGACAGGATGGGGGGAGGGTGGGCGTTGCCGGGTTGCACACTGCCAAGTACATTCATGGAGACGTACACGCCCTGCGTGGCAGGGCCCCCCTGAATTGTCATCGTGTTTCCCTCAGGTTTGAAACAAAGCCGAGGACAAAGAGCTCAAAGTCCTTCGTGGTGGCTGGACTAAGGCAATGCAACTCTTACCACATGATGCCATTGAGAAAGTGCCTGATGCATTGTGGAGAGTCCAAATGTAACTAATGCTAGGTGTGTTTCTAGAATGTTCCATAACTCTCTTATTCCACGTGCACAGTCCCCCGCCTGTGTCTTATGGGGTTATTCATTTCTTCCAGAACACGGTTTCTTCTCCTTGCAACAGACTAACAAAAATATTTGTCCACAAGGAGGATGGGGTCTTCCTTGTGTCTCTTCCTCAGAGCGTTTGCTCTGCAAACAGGAGAAGGCCAGAAAGCACTGGATTGCTTCCGAGATGACATGGGTCAGGCCCCCATTGTGCCTACCTTATCGGTGGTATAATCTGAAGCTGATTGTCCTCTGGACGTCTCTAGCCGGGAATAAGAGGTGACACTTCCGATGGTCTGCCCTACGGGCGTTGGAGTCCCTGTGAGTTACGACTAGGCACAAGGGGAAGGCTGATGAGAACTTCACGACAGAGTGGGCCAGGCGGGTGGGCAGAGATGGCTGGATGGGACCACAAGGGTGGATGGAGGTTACAGATGTCAGCACTGGTCCCGGAGGAGACACTGCCCATGAGTCCTGACCGCCTGGTAATGGCTTGGCAAGATGAGTGACAGGGGGATGGCCTTCATCCTCATTGATGATCACCCCACCCTTCACCCCCACAGTGCAGCTGGGATGGCATGCTGGCTGGCAGTCTCCAGAAAAGGGCCAAGGAGTGACCTCCAGGGATCCGCCCCTCTACATTGGAGTCCTGGCCTGCTGGTGGCCCACGATGGAGATGTTCTCATAACCTCTCGGCTCATACCTGGAGAACAGGTGAACAAAGGCTCCACAGCCACCAGAGCGCTCTGTCCCTTCAGGGGCCCTTAATAGGTAGAAAAAGAAAGAAAGAAAACATAAGTGTAAGGGGGAAAATAGTGAGCAAACAAACCTAAATGTATTCATTGCTGCTGAGAAGCCACTTCACCCAGCATCCACATCTTGGTTCCTGATACATGCTGAAATCAAAGAAACTGGGGCTCCCTGGAGAAGTAGCTAATTCTAGGACCAGGGCTTGGAAGACACAGATGGTGCCTGGAACATCTTGTAGTCCTAGAAAGCAAGGAGATGCTCAAAAGCCAAAATGTATGGGGACTTGTCAAAGGGATGCAGAAGCCAGCCTGAAAGAGACCCCAATGGCCAACACTGGACCAGTTTGAGAATAACAGTGAAATGCCGTTGGGTTGTAACCCAACGTGTAAAATAAATAGCCACATGAGTCCATACTGATGTAAATACATCATTGTATATACTGACAGATGAGGGAGAAGAGATCCATGGGTCCCGTGCAAAAGAATTCCAAATAATTTACGTAGGGACTCCACCCTCGGTAAACTGCTATTCCTTAAGTGTGTGCTGCACGTGGTGACATCCTTCCAAAAGGTATGGGAAGAGGGGGAGAGACTGGACCGATGGCACGTCAGCCAAATGACCACGACCAAAACCCATAGTGATAAGTCATGTGCACAGTAGGCACCTTTGATAAAAAGTGCTGAAAATGGCATTTCACCTCTGTGGCCTTCCTCTCAAAAACCCAACCACCCAATCTGTTCGTGGCAAAAACATCAGACCGGTCCCCATAAAAGACATCCTACAAAATGCCTCATCGGTCCTCCTCAAAGCTGTGAAGGTCCTCCAGAACAAGAAACCTGAGAAATTCCTTGAAGAACTGCCCGAGAAGGGTCACAGCCAAGGGGAACCTAAGGAGACATGAGAAGGAAAGAAATCGTGTGTCCTGGAAGGGATGCTGGGACAGATCAAGGGCATTAGGGAAGAACTAGTGATATCCAAATAAAGTTTGGAATTTGCCTTAACAAAAATGGCAGAAGGAGGCTTGACGTGGGTCTTCATAAACAAAATTTTCCATTGGTGGATTGTTTCTATTCTGCATATGGCTGAACCAAGTAGAACCAAGATCTGGCCATCTGGGGTGTCTGAAGCTTTAGGAGACATTCCGTGCAGCGTACTGGGGCACTCCGGGTCCCTGCTATTGTCAGGTCACCCCAAAAACCAACTATCCATGAAACAAGCAGATCCTTTGGTCGTGTGTAAACCCAGTCAGGTTGTATGGGCATGTCCCCCAACCAGGAACAGTTCTGGTCAAATAATTCCACATTTAGAAAACAGCCAGATGGTTGATAATGTTCTCTGAGGACACTTGGCCAGGCGGGCAGCTACCTCCACGCTCACCCTCATGGACCACCAGCCCCTCCACTTTTAGCAGAAAGTGGCACAACGTTTTTCCCAGATGGGATGTTCTGAACATGGGGGACCAAGCCAGACCCAGTGCCTGGGGGCCCCTCCTTCTTCCAGGTGGCATTACCTTGGGGGTGATGATGAAGTCTCAGTCACTCCTGGACCTGATCTGCAGAGTACAAGCTACACTGCAGAGCTTCCTGCCCTGGGGCATGCAGTGTGTGTGTGTGTGTGTGTGTGTGTGTGTGTGTGTGTGTGTGTGTGTGTATACACTCTTTCTCTACCTGGAACGCACTCAGGAGAACTGTTCCTTTCCCTTCAGGGCTTAGTTGACGGTCATGTCCCCAGAGAAACCTCCCCGCCACTTCCTGCCTTGGTCCTACTTGGGTTCCAACGCCATGTTTCTGTAGCACAGACACTGAGCGTTCTGTCTACCAGGTGTTCCGTGGCATCCTGCCCAGACTTCTGTTCCAGCATGGATCGAAATGTACTGCTGTTATCAAATAACCTTGCCATCTCCCCAACCGGGAATTTACACTCAGAGAGTAGGAGCAACATCTGGGAAGTAGGTCCTGGAATATGGAAGGAGCTCAGAAAGGTTTAACAGACTACTATAGGGTGAATTGATTCCCCCTCAAAAATTCCCATGTTGAAGCCCTAAGCCCCAGGACCTCAGAATTGGACTGTCTCGGGATATGGGTTCTTTAAAGAGAGGATTTGGGTAATACGAGGTCACTGGGCATAGATCCTAATCCAATAGGACCGGAGTCCTTGTAAGAAGAGGGGATGACCATACGGACACGCACAGAGGGATGACCACGTGAGGACACGGGGAGAACATGGCGTCTACACGCCCAGGACACAGGCCTCAGCAGAAACCAGCCTCGGCCCCGCCTGGATGGCAGACTTTCAACCTCCGGGACTAGGAACAATAAATGTTTGAGCCCCCTGGTCTGTGGTACTTTAATTATGGTATTCCTAGCAGATTCATGCAATGATTGAGTCGAATAGCATATAAAGCAAAACTCTAGCTCTGCTATCCAATCTGGTAGCCACTAGCCATGAGACTGTTGGCATTTTAATCAATTAAAATTCAATACAATTATGAAAGCCCGGCCCTCGGTGAGTGTAGCTACCTCCAAGGGCTCGGTAGCCACATGTGGCTCCTGTATCAGACAGAGCGGGTCTAGAGTTTTCTCCCTCCTCATCCATTCTGTTCTTGGTTGGATTCCTCCTCTCTGACCCTGTAGGAAGCACCGTTTGTCTTGTCTACCTTGGCGAACCTGTGGTCCCCTCCCAGCTGTGCCCAGACGGAGGCCCTCGGACGGTTGCACCATCTTGAAGTGATGTTTGTCTTGTTCCCGCTGGGGCTGTGTAAGTGCACACTGTTGTCCATGGGTGGGAGGGAGACCGCACTCATGAAGTCCCATCCATGTGTGGGCCACCACTCAGCGCTCACCCCGTCCCCCACAGGCACGGAAACCTCCGCCCCTCAGACTCTGGGAGGCGGGGACAAAGACAAAGCTATTTCTTTTCTTTCTTTTTTTTTTTTTTTTAAAGATTTTATGTATTTGACAGAGAGAGACACAGCGAGAGAGGGAACACAAGCAGGGGGAGTGGGAGACGGAGAAGCAGGCTTCCCGCGGAGCAGGGAGCCCGATGCGGGGCTTGATCCCGGGACCCTCGGATCATGACCGGAGCTGAAGGCAGACGCCCAATAACTGAGCCACCCAGGCGCCCTGACAAAGGTATTTCTTACAACAGTCCAAGGACTCCCACTGAGGAGCCAGGGCTGATCACCACATCACTGCTAGAAGCCATTTTTCTAGGTGTTCTTCTGACTTTTGCTCATTTTTACCCACTTTGAAGTGACTATCTCGTTTCCTGGAAACTTTCCTGGTCAAGGACTGACTCTTCCAACACATCATGATTTGGAACCTGCCACTTTGCCAGAAATAGCATTGTTACAGGATTAATTTGATGGAAGTCCTCAGAATGCGGTATTACATAATGGCCCCCTAAAGACAGGAGGTCCTAATTCCTGGAACCTGTGGATGTTGCCTTACGTAGCAAAGGGGATATGCTACAGATGTAGCGAAGGATGTGAGAGGGGGAGGTGATCCTGGGGTGTCTAGGTGGCCCCACTCTCCCAGCCAGGGTCCTTATCAGAGGGAAGCAAGAGCATCAGAGGAAGGAGAGCTCGTGTGGTGATGATCCAAGGAATTCAGCCACCTCCAGAGGCTGGCAGAGGCAGGGAAAGATCCTCTCTTAGAACATCCACAAAGAACCAGGGCTGCCAACAGCTTGATTTCACTGGTGTTTTAGGGTGCTACACTTGTGATAAGAGGTCACGACAACCATGGGAAGCGAACGCAGATGTGACCATATCAGAGCCAGGCCTGGAGCCTGGGGTTGCCTGCACCAGCTGGAACAGCAGAATGGCATCAGGGTGGGCCATGGGAATGACCAAATCTGGTTCATGCCTCTTTTTTATCATTCAGCTGTGTTCTGACCTCTTTGTCTCAAATGCAACATCTCAGAATTGGAGCAGTCTCTCAAATTGGTGCAATATCTTCCTCCTGAGAACATCTGCGTTGCATATGGGCAGGGAGCTCCCTCCAACCCCACCCCACCCACCTGTGGCTGTGCTGATTCCAGTCTGCAAGCCCCAGACCACAGCAGTAACGTGACATGATTTCCCACTGCCCCAAACGCTAGAGCAGGTGGCCCCACCTCCTAATTTCCAGTTCTACCATTTCCTCCCAACTGGGAGTTTCATTGATTTCTTTCCTTGAAAATTTTCTCAATGCATTTTTGCATAGGGACCCATAGTTCTCGGATAACTGTCAGACAAAACTGGATAAGAATGTTTAATGTGTGGGATGCCTGGGTGGCTCAGTCAGTTAAGCGTCTGCCTTCGGCTCAGGTCACGATCCCGGGGTCCTAGGATCGAGCCCCGCATCGGGCTCCCTGCTCAGCGGGGAGTCTGCTTCTCCCTCTCGTTCTGTCCCTCCCCTCTGCTCATGCTCTCTTGCTGTCTCAAATAAATAATCTTAAAAAAAAGAATATTTAATGTGATACCCATCCTTTTGACTTACACACAAATTTTATTTTGTCTTTGTCCAAACATGGAAGCGCACACACACACACGCACGCACACACAAAATCCCTCTGGCTGATAACGATCAGTATTCCTGCAGAGAATGAAACTTTGGTTAGAGATTGCCATCGCACATCTTACTCCTTGAGCCCACTAAATCGCCAGCCAAAAATATACCCCAGGAAATGTCCAATGGGATCAAGAGAGAAGCCATCATTCCGGAATCCAAATGATGACTAAACGGGGCACCCCAGATGATTTCTAGGTTAGTATCTGGACCTCCCTCGTTTTTGCTTTGTTCGCAGAGGCGCGGTTGGCTGAAGTTCCCTCCACTGGGGATGCCGCCAGGAGTGGGGAAATGTAGGCCCCAAAACAGGTCACCCGGCTCAGAGAGAAAGCAGCTTCTCTTTATAGCACGCTGGACTAAATAAAACCGCGAGTCCAGGAGACGCGGCCTAGGGGACTTTTTTATTCCAGGAGAAGAATAATTATTTCCTAAATATAATTCCTTTGGTATAAGACAGCCCCTCCTCATGGCTGTGCACCCTAGAAACACAAGTAAATGACAAAGAAGAGAAAGAACCGCCAGACAGAGGGAAAACCACAAACTGCTAATTCCTGTTTTTCACAATGAGACTTTAGCTTCCCTGGAGCATGAGGATCCATGGTCCTGGCCAACCTGCCTAAAGAAAAAAGCAGGAAATTAAAAGAAAATAAATAAAACCAAAGGAAAGTGTCTAGGGTCGGTCTGTTCTGCAATATGGCAATGTGTATGTTTCTTGAAATCACAGTGCTATGCAAATCTGCGATAAAAACCAAAGAGTTTACAGGGATACGGCATTAGGGTCACAACGCCCGAGAAATTTGTCACCGACGTTTGGGGAAAAAGAAATAGGAATCTCAGCAAGGGGTGTCGTGGATTTGCAAGTACTCGGTGCGTAAGAGAGGAGGGAGCACCGCCATGAAGGGGGCCGTGTACCTGGATGCCGTTTGTTTGTGGGGTTGGACATCTGGAGAGTTTCAGCTTGTCACCATGAAGGGGAGGGACAGGTGGTCCAGGACGGACAAAATTTATGATGACAGATGTGGGTGCACACGTGCACATTTGGCTCAGTCCAGCTGGGTGTCGCTGTCCGGGTTCCCTCGCTATTCCTTGCCAATGAACGGCACACGAGCAAACACAAATACTCCAGCATGCTCACCGCCTCTTTCCTGACTGCTCAGAGGCAACCTTGTATGTTGGCTTGTTAGCATTCCGTTCCCCAATCTACACTCCGTACCCCATTTGAAACACTTGCTTCGGGAAGGATACATTTGTTTTGGGAAGGGTTCATTGTTGCATTTCTACCTGCCTGCCTCTACCACCTTATTCAGTCGACCCTCTTGTTTTTTCTTGTTGTTGTTGTTGTCTTGGAATTTTTTGCTCACAGGTGATGACATCTGACTTTCCTGTTGTTGTCATCCCCGCGAGACTCACTCTATGGGTGTCAAAATGGTAAATGGTGAGATATTAGGCGATGAAGTCATTTAGTTGTCACGGTGGTTGTATTCGCATGCCCCAAGCGTGGTGGTAACGTAGGAAGAGTGACATGCCTGTGCGCTGTGTGCGGACCATCACGCGTTGGGAGACGTCAACGATGGGCTTCCACTTGATGGCCTCTGTGCATTTCTTCTGATGGAGCTCCATGATTGTCTCTGGGGATGGTCTACCTATGGCGCCCATCACTGTGTTTGTGCAAACACCACCGCTCCTATGGGTGTACTTACCTGGTACAGTGGGTCCCACGGAGGCGAAGGTGGATGGAACACAAGGTTTAGTCTGCTCAGATGGTGAGTGGTGCACAATGGTGTACAAAGAAACACTGCAGACCCCTGGCCCTAAGACCCCTGGCCTCCAGACCCCATAGGACACAGCTCCTTAACGTGGGAGGTTGGGCTGGGGTTTCACCCACGCACAGGTAAACTTGACAGCTCACCCCAGGGCGTGTGTAAGAATCATGGGAAACAGGCTTCATCCCACAGGAGGTGCTCAACGCATGCCCGGTCCTTGCTCCCAGGCCCCACAACTCCTACTTGCAGGAACATGTGAATGGAGCATTTACGAAACAAGTGTACTTGACCTTTCCCTCCCGGGCCACCTGCAGATTCAAAAGAGCATTAACGTTTCACGGTATTTCTGGAACTCTTTTGGAACGGCCTCCAAGCCCTGCCTAGACCTTCCCTTACGCTCACACACATTGGAGCTTAAAAGCCACATTTATCAAATTGGCTTCCAAACTCATTCCCCTGGCCCTGGCTTGGCTCCGAAGGAGGCTTCGGTTTCTGCAGAGCTCCTGGCCTCCGCCTGCAGGGAAGCACACACGCCCGTGCATGGGGACTCACAGCAAGGCTGGCGTGGCTTGAAAGATGCCACCGCACCTTTCAGAGAGGGGAGCCACATGGTGTGGGCATGTCCCTGCTGGGGACAGAAGGCCCCCTCTCTGGAAGTCTCCTCTGGGAGAAGCCAGCAGCTCCTGGTGATGGCACGGTGTCAGAAGGTCCCATAGCTGCCTTATTACCTGCTGTTGGGTGTCGCTAGACCAAACGTGGGGTGGGGGGCTTACAGGAGCATGATCTTTTTGGAACGGGAATGACTCATGAGGCACACAAGGTGTGTGGCTCATTGCACGGGATTGTTCTGCTCCCCGGACTCTTGTTGGATTCCCATCCCCGCCTGGGGGGTTGCTGACTGGCTGGCTCTGGGGACATGGGGATGGGGAAGACAGGCAGCTGCGTGTTTCTGCACCTCACCTGCCTCCCGTGCCCTGCAGCCCCCTTCCAGGCTCAGACCCACATCCACGTTCTGTTGCACGCTCTCAAGAGCTTGACACAGAGGAGCACCTTGGAGCTGCGACACGGACTGGCTCTTCTCCCCTGCCAAGCACCTTCGAGCTCTCCGCGACCTTTCTGCCTGCCCACATTTGTTAGAGGCATCTGCAATGCAGCCCAGCTTGAACGTGAACATCTGTGACGTGGGGCTCGGCACGGGAAGACACAGGAGGATCTTGCCACAGTGAGAGGTCGCCGGGAATCATCTGACAGGGTGGCATTTCTTGCTTAAACCGAACATAGGTTTGGAAGCAAGGATCAGATTGCCTACCTATTCTTTTTCGCCCTCACTTAGCTTGAATTTTAAAACGTTCACTTCTGTCAGAGAAGCCTGCCTATCGGGGACGTGTGGTTCTCGTACGTGGACTAGTGGTCTCTTCCTCAATTACAACTTTGAGGAAGTTTGCTCTCATCCGATGGACGACCAGCCTCTTTGTAAATGTCGCCCACATCCCCCTGGTCCTGGGTTCTGGATATTCTGCTTTCTCTCATCTGATATTTGTAAGCAGATCAAATATACTTATTTCTACTGATTATTCTTCCAAAGAAGCTGAGGATCCCAGGTCGCTGCTCTTTCCCCGTTGGAGACCCTCCAGTTTGGGAAGGATGCAGGAGAGACACATGACCCTCCAGTTTGGGGAAGGGTCCCTAAACTATACAGGATCCAAAGCCTGATTCGCTCGGGGCTCATACACATATCCTGTTTCAAATACATGAAGTATTTGTGGTTTTTTTCCTTGCACCAGAAACATGACCACCAGCTTCCAAAACACGAGCACACTCTTAAATTCATTTCCCTCCCCATTTGCATGCCGGTTATCCATATTAGTGAAGAAATAGGTCTAAAGTTGTTTATTTTTTTCCCACTGAAACCTGTGTGTGCACTACCTAGAAATATACAGTAGTTATTTCGTAATCCATAAAAAAACTTAAAAGAGAAATATGATTGCTAAACCCAAATGAGCAGCTGAAAATAGAAATGGACTTGAAAACTTTTTTGGAAAGGCAATGGATGTGAGATTTTATTTACACACGCACACACACACACACACACACTCACACACACACCCCACAAGTGCGTGCGTGTGGGTCAAGAGCCCAGAGACGATCGAGGATTGATTTTCTTGTGCTCTTGGGAAAGTCATACAACCTTTCTTCTGTGGTCTCACATTTCCCCTCCGTATAATTGGGATAATAATTATATTCATGTTGCTGCAAGGACAACGAAATGCAATGTAAACCCCATCCTTTTAACCCTGTGTCTTGTACTTAGTCCCTCACTCTGAACTATGAGATATAATTGTTACTTATAGGAAACTGTGCTTTCTGGTTTTTGTTTTTCGTTTTGTTCTGTTTTTGTTTTGGCAGTGGTGCAATCCACTCAGTATCTGGTTGCCCATAGAAAATGAGGAAGGTGAGACATTGTACTGATATTTCTGTCTTGAGACACCGTTTCCGGCTTTTTTCCAGATCATCCTTCTTCTACTTTGATTCAGGGTTCATGTTACGGGACTCGAGACTGATTTTTAAGGGATGTTGAGGGTTTTGATATGGATGCACTTTCCCTGTTTTTTGTTCTTTTTTGTTTGTTTCTTTGTTTGGTTGGTTGGTTTTGTTTTAGGTGTGAGATCCCCAAATGGTCAGCATGATCTAGAGGCTCACCGGGAGAGCCGAAGGATGAGAGTGTCCCCTGACGGACATGATAGGGAGCCGGGCATTCACTTAACAGAAGCAGAGAAAGGTCTTACGTGAGCAAGACATGCACCCCATCTCCAGCCCGAAGCTGCCAGTGGGAATCTGTCATTTTGACCAGGGACGACTCTGCAAGTCCCAGCTGTGTGACCTTGGGCAAGAAACCACCTCCACCTGCCTTGGTTTCTGCACCTGACATGGGGAATGTTTGCGATGCCCTGGCCTCTTCCCCGGGACAGTGACAATGATCCAGAGGGACACCATCTGGGATGGGCTTCTGCAGATCCCAAAGGGGCTCTGTGAACGTGGGTGATTCTGATGCATTTTGCCTATGGGGTTCTGGTGCTATGGTGGGCAACTTGGGGTCTGTGTATGGTGGGGATTCCTGTCCCCTAGGAAGGGCATCCTTTACCCTGTGTGCCTTGCAATTTGAATTCTGGAATCCTATGTGGCGTTCTCAGAACCTGTCAGTGCAGGTGGTCGTGACTATTAGGCAGGGATATTTCCCTTAATCGTCCACGGCTCCCCTATGCTTATGGCGAGCCCCTAATCGACGGGGAGGCATTCTCTGGCAAACTGAATAAACACTGCTCTGTATCACCCCGATTGAAAGCATCAACTTTAGAGCATCAGCTACTCTGTGTGTAGTAGGGTTCACATAATTAGCCGTGTGGACCGACCACCTGGCCACATGGAAAAATCCTGGCTGGTGTCAGTTATGTAATTTTCATCTATTTTAATTGTCACTGTGTTTTCATGTCCCTCCTGGTAGTGACCAACCTCCCTCCTCCCCCAACCCCCTCCACTGGCAACTTCCTCCAGGGAGGCTCACCCCAGAGCCACGCATCTGATGTTGGTGCCTGTCTCCCGTTTCCCGACTGCTGAGCCCACAGGGTATGTGTTTGGTATAATTTTGGATCCTGATTCACGTGCTGTGTGTGGGATGCAGACGTGTGGAGCTCCACTGGCCTTTCCTCCTCGGTGGGAATCATGCCAGGGCCCCACATTCTGGAATGTGGTCGCCAAGCTCCTAGGCTGTGCCTGCTAAGCTCGTTGCACCTGGTACCTGAGGCACCGTGTTGCCTCCAAAATCCATCACAGATACTCTGTCCGTTCTGGTACCTCGGGGTTGTTTGGGACTGAGCTGGTCTTTGGGAATTCGAGCTGGAGGTGTGTATGTGTCTGTGTATGGGGGGGACCTTGGGGAGATACTGGGTTCTGGGCAGGGCCTTCTAAAGATACACACTGTATATATCACAGGAGGCTCTATCTGGTCAGCTCCGCAGAATCACTTAGGAAAGCATTTCCACCAGTGACATGGTCGGGGGGAGGTCTCTGCAAGCCTTTTTGCATTCCCTCAAATACTGTTCCTTATCTTGAAAATGGGCCTCCCATCATCTGGTCCTCCTCATCCCCACACACTGGATCCTGGAAACATGCCTTCCCCTGTTGCTAGACCCCTCGGCGTCTCCACGCCAGCATTAACTACAGGAGGAAAACCACACTGGCGCCCGCCCTAATCCCCCCCCCACACACACACACATACCCCCTAGCCGCCCCAAACACACCGTATCTGACCGACTGGTCCCCCTTGGGCTTCCGAAGAAGGTTCCCGGGGACAAGGAGTCGCTCTGCGTTTTCCGTCTCCTTAACCCTCCAGTGGCTGGAAGTCGTGGTTAGGAAGAGACTAAGGAGAGTGCATGACACAAAGCAGGATTTGGCAAGCCCCGAGCCCCTGGGTGGGGTGGTAGGGGGACAGCTCCCATAGGAGAGCCTGGACCCACATCCCCGGCTTGCCCTGATTACCCAGGAAGACATCCCTGTCTCTGCAGACGCATAAATTGGCAGCCTGTTTTAAACTGGGTGTTTTTCCTCACAGGTTGTGTTTGCAGACCAGCCTTCAAAGGGAGGCATTTTTCTCGCTAACGAGCTATTTATTTAAGTCACAAACTTGCTCCGGCGCACTTGGTGGAGGGTAAAAGCTTCCTTTTTGTCCCATCTGTCGCTCTCCTCCCGGGCAGGGGTGCGGGGACTGGAAAGCGAGCCCCCTTCCTGAGCTTTCGACTCCCTCCCGGCCCCCCCCCCCACCCGGGGCCGTGTGAGCAGGGCGCACCCACCTTCCGACCTGTTTTCAGTTTTGTTTGCAATTGCTCCTCGGAGGTGCCCCTCAGCGGCGGCGGCCGGCGATCGCGGGGCCCCCCCAGTCTGGCCGCTCCGCGGTGCGGGGCTGCCTGGGGGTGCGGACCTGAGCGCCCGGGTCCCCGCGCCCTCGGACGAGGCCCCTGGGAGCGGGCAGCGCGCGGCACGCCCCGGGCCCCCCGCGAGCCCGCCTCCACGCGGCGCAGGTGGCGCCCCGAGGCTGGCGCGCCCAGCGTCCTCGGACCCCAAGCGCGGGCGGGACCCGCCGGGAAGGGCCCCCCGGAGCCCCGCGGGGAGTCCGGGCGCAGCGCCCACCCGGGGACGGTCCCGCGCCCGCACCCCGCGCCCTGGCGAAGTTGCGGCTCCCCGCCCGCGTGCACTCACCCGCTCTCCGCGCTCGGTCCCTGAAGGTCACGGCCCGGCGGCGGCGGCGGCGGGCGCGCGGCGGGGCCCGGGGTGGGGGGCGCGCGGCCCCCATGCTCGGCGCGGCGGCCCTCGGGGCGGGGCGCCCTCAGCGCCGCGGGGCCCGGGCGCCGCGGGGCTCAGATCCCGTGGTCGCAGTCCACATCGCGGCAGATGTACCAGAGGATCACGTACAGGATGAGCAGGATGGCGAAGATGAACAGGGCCACCAAGATCGCCTTGGTCACCGGCGAGATGAGCGACTGCATGGCCCCGGCGGGGCGCGCGGGCGGGCGGGGGGCGCGCGGGGGCGCGGGGCGCGGCGCTCACGACCCCCGAGCGCGCCCGGAGCCCCGCGCCGGCCCCGCGCCGCATCCGCAGTGCTCCGTGCCGGGGACGGGCGCCCGCGCTCGGTCGCGCTGCTGGCTCACCGGGCCCGGCGGCCGCGGGGCTGGGCGGGCGGCGCGGGGGGCGCGGGCGGCGGGCGGGCGGGGGCGGCGGCCATGGGCGAGGACGCGGACGCGGGCGGGGAGCGGGAGGCGGCGCGCCCGCCAAGTCCCCGCGAACTTGGGCGGCGGCGAGGCGGCGGGCGCGCGGTGACAGGTGCAAGCCCGGCCCCGCGGGGAGCAGCGCGCGGCCGAACGCGGGCGGCGGGGGGCGCGGGGGCGAGCGCGGAGGGGTGTGTGTGTGTGTGTGTGTGTGTGTGTGTGTGTGTGTGTGTGTGTGTGTGTGTGCGTGCTGCGGCTAGGGGCTCCTGCGCGCGACCCGTGCGCCCCGCGCTGCCCCGAGCCCCGGCTCCATGGCAGCCTTGAGGTGGCTCCCGGGACCCTCTCCCCGCGCCAGCCCTCCGAGGGGGCCCCTTCTTTCCTCTTTCCGGAGCCCCCTCCCCCTCGCGCCGTGGCGGGCGCGCTGTGCTTGTCATTACAGACGAATGGCGGGGTTGGGGGGGGGTTGCTGGTGGCAAGGCGCACCTCTTCCTTCTCTTTCCTGGGCAGGGGGCTGTGGGGTTGCATCCCAGTAACTGCTCGCTGCCGCCCCCGGATAGGAGAGGCTGTGAGGGGCGTGGGGCCCAGGAGCAGGGGGAGTTCAGACCCAGACGCAGGGCTTACATAAGGGGAAGGGGGTTCCCTGTTCTGTGATGAATAGATGAACAGCCTGGGGGCGGGGAGGACTTCCAGCAACGGGGATCCAGGCTCCTGAGGCTCACAGGAGGCCCCCTCCCCATCCACACACACACAGGTGTTTCCCACCCTCCCGTCCTGGGCCCTGGAGATGAGAGCAGGGACCTTACCCCAGCTGTCTCTCTCTCTCTCTCTCTCTTTCACACACACACACACACACACACACACACACACACACACACACACACACCTGTCCTGCGGTCTGGGCTGCATTTAGGGCTGACGCCTGGTGGGCACTGTACCAGGGCAGTGGGTAGACAGAGGCAGCTGAGGCAGCCCCTAAAAGAGGCTTATGCAGATGTCCTGGGCCAAAGAGCGGGTACCCACCCACCCAGCTGGGCAGCCGGAAGATTCTGCACCGTCTGGGATGCGGATGCGGGGAGCTGGGGATGCAGGATGCGGGGCCCCGGGGAGGAATCCATGCACACAAGCAGCAGAAGAACCCCGGTGCGGTAGGTAGGACTCGGAGTTCAGGCCCAGGGTGCTCTGAGTCCTGCACCACCTCCTGCGCCCAACCCCGGTGACCGGGGACTGGTCCTCCCTGCTTGGCAGAAGTTGTCACATGCGTCTGGTGGGCAGTGGCCAGAGAGAGCCTGCAGACATGCAGGCGCCGACCCCATCCCTGATTCCCCCGGAAGGCGGGAGGGGCCAGGGGTTGTAGCCTCTTTGTCTGAGCCCCGGACTGCCTACAGGTACCGACCGGCATCATCCCCGACCTGCAGAGCCTTGCACAAAGAGGACGTGACAGGACCCAGGGGCAAATGACACCCCCTCACACTGCAGCGGAGTGGGGATGCAGGAGAAGGTGCCCTGATACTGGGGGAGTGGGGACTGCGCTGGTGCGGCGTGCGGAGGAATACATCAGCAGTGGGCTCCACACCCGCCCTGGAGTCCGGCTCCCTATCCTGCTGGCCGATGCATGCACTCCAGCAGCTGCTCTCTGCCCAGGATGGCAAGGGAAAGAGGGTGCCCCCTTCCCGTTAGGGGCAAAGAGGGAGCCCCCCACCTCCCCCATCCGCGGCTCTCAGCAGCCAGGACGGCCGAAGCAAGGTCTTTTCTTTGGCCCTGTGGTCTGTGGAGGGGGACGCAGGAAGGCACGGGTGGTGAAGGAAGGTCCTTGCAAATGTGGTGAGGCAGCAGTAAGACTTCTAGTTAAGGGGGTTTTGATACCATATATAAATATCTATAGATGCATGTCCAGGGAACTGTTGGTGTCAGCCGTGAAGTGCGGGATTCAAAGCCACACCGTGCGTTTTCCCAGAGCTCCAGCTTCTCACTCTGAAAACCACCTGCATGAGCAGCCTGTAGCTGCTCACCGGTTGAAAGAAGAAGGATCATTGAGTGTATATACTCCTTGCATTGCTCTCTTGCACACACACAGTTCCTATTGCTCAGGGGGTACGCTAAGGGAGGAGACCCTGAGTTCCTGACGTTGTGCCTGGAACTTGGTCTGCAGACTCTACAAGACACCCACCACGACGGAGCCCAGAGCGAGAAAGGACATGCGGGTGGGAAGGTGGAGACGGGTGCCTGAGGAAATGCATGGCAATTGCTTGCTCACCCAGGGCTGTGTGCTTCTTCACGTAAAAGGATGAACTCCACTCATGGACCAGATCCTGGCCCCTTAAATGCACAACGCGGGTCAGCCACCCTCGGGTCCAGCCTGCTCCGTGCCACCTTCTTCCCAATGAATTCACGCACCCAGGCCTCCTTTGGGCTCAGCCGCTGAGTTATGCTGCACTCGGATACACGCTTGCTTTTTTTCTGCGTCCGTCAGCTCCTTCCTGAACCCCGTCCTGCAGGAAGGCAGCATTTCAGGGAAATTGGCTCTCCCTGCCGTGAATTACTCTGGAATCAGATAAATGCTCCGTTCGTAAAGCAGGACTCAGGAGCCACCAGAAACTCTCTCTATGTGCGGCTTGATGGTCTTCTCTGCACGCTGCAGGCCTCCAGACGGGGACAGGGGCTCTGTTGATCCCACTCTGAGGGGTGAGGGTTTCCCCTCGTTAGCCTGAGCACCTCTTACCCCTAAGTATGTAAATCCCCCTGAAAATCCAGGGCAGACCCTGCAGGGTAACGTGAACATTGCAAAGTACGTGTAGATGAGATGCGCGTGCTGCCATCCTGCTTTGGAAATGTTCCTGAAACTATAGGTCATGACCAATTAGGGGATTGTAGAGTCGATTCAGTCGACGCGACGAGATTTTGTTTTTTTAATCCAGTGGATTTTAAAAGAGCAAGCAGAAGGGGCTACGTGCGGCGAGCCTTCGGAAATCAGAGGTGTTTGCAGAACCCCATGTAGCAGCTGAGGCATCAAGAGGTGTAGACGTTCAGGGATGGAGGGGCGGGGGAGGCAGCCATTCATTTTCCTTCGGGTGCAAGGGAACCGAGAGATGTCCTTGATCAAGCAAAGTGATCAAAGAACGTTGTGTCTTTATGTGAGAGAGGAGAGCAGGCCACAGCCGAACGGGTAGGAGTTTGTCTTACAGCACAGGTGCATTTTGAAACTCACGGGCAAGGAGATCCCTGGGTTTGGGGCGGGCAGGCTGGGGCAGGGGAGGTCCCCCAGGGTCCAAACTCTCTGGCATGACCCGGGAAGGAACGAAAGGATGTCTTCATTTGTGACTGGCCGTGCACACACTGGCCGTGGGACCAGCCAGCCTGTGGTGCAGACCTCGGGCCAATGGCGATCTCCGCGTCACTGCGTGTGTTTTCCTGATTGTCTTACTAGTCTTGGGGCGAATCCTGGAGGAAGTTGGGTCAGGTCCAGCGTTTTATATAGCAGCTTGGACATCTTTCCCGAGCATTTTTGGACACTCTTGCTTGCCTCAATTGCCTCAAGTAATCCAATAATAATTGCTTCTCCCGGAGGCTCCCTTTGAACACGAGAAAACGTTTTTTTTTTTTTTCTTTTTTAATCATAGGAAACATGCCCAAATTCTGCACGATGCCAATCGCATTTTGGAGAGGGGCTGATTTGGGGGCCTTGTCTCGGGGGGTCTGCACGCCTTGTCGGCCAACGTTCAGCATCCTTGAGATTTGGGGAGGGGGTGGTTCCAGCTCTTGGCTCCACAGTTCATTTCCAAAACACAGGATTTGTAAACCACTGGTTTGTATCCTAATCTGTGGCTGGCCAGCATCTCTTTAAGTGTTATCTGAGCGTGTTGGGGTCAGGGGAGGTAAGGATATTGAAATTAGGGTTATTGGGATGGCTGCGTTGTCCCCAGACACCCACTCATGATACTCAGTCCATAGGAATGGGAGTAATGACAGAGCTGTTTCCAGCTTCAAACTTCAGTGCATTTTTTGAAAAATGTTATCCCAGCAGCAATGGGTTGGCGATGTACCATAAGAACCACAGGAAAGGAAATATTTTATTTTTTTACAAAAAATAAACAGAGAGGTGGTAGGTCCACTGTGGCTTTAGGATCATGAATAAGACCCAAACAGCCGAGACCAAATGCTCCCCAAAGTGATATTTCAACAATGCTGGCCCCAAGACACTGCTTAGGTAACCCACACTGTCTATGTGGGTCTGTCTTTATTGTAAACTCAGTTTTCATTTTCATGTAGCTCATAGCGGGGGGGGGGGCAAGAATCTGGAAATTGACAGAGCTGGGAAAAATGTGCAAAGCCTGGCCATGCGTCGTATTAAGATTCCAAGGTTTTGAAATTAGGCTAGCATCTCTCTCTCTCTCTCTTTTTCTTGCAATGTTTTCTTAAAGAGCCATGGGGATCTTTTTGGATGCGGCAGGTTCTTGAAATGTGCCTTGAAAATAAGTTAGTATTTGTCCATGTCTTGGATGTGAGGGGCCTTTCTGCTTTGGGAAGAATGAGTTATTCTGACCTATTTCTTTATGCCACTTTCGGAATCCACAGAACATGGTGATTGCATTAAATCTAGGGAAGATGCACCCTGACCATCGACTCATTTGTCTGAGCACCTGGTTGAGTGTGATGCTTAGACGTCAGGCATCCTAATGTGGCTGGCTGGATTTATTGTCTCCATGCTTTTTCTAAAAATTAATTTATTTGTTTATTTGAGAGAGAGAGAGGAGGAGGAAGAGCAGAGGAAGAGGGACAGGCAGACTCCACGCCTCATGACCTGAGCTGCAATCGAGAGGTAGATGCCCAATGGGCTGAGCCAGCCAGGCGCCCCTGTCTCCATACTTAAGATGTGTATATGGTATAGGTAATAATCAATCCCATTCCATGCACCAGGATGCTGTGTGCAGAGTGGAGGGGGGATCTGTTACCGTGTGCATACAGATCGGTAGCTTCTCGATGAACATCTCCAACGCTCTCCGATTGTGACATGTCAGGAATGGGTGTTGATCCATATTTTATGGCGTTGCCCATAGGCAGATGGGGATTCTTGCTTCCCACCGAGTGGGGGGTTGGGAGACACGGACAGTCGGTTTCAGAGTCATTGCAGGAATGAGGGGAGAGAGGGCCGACCGCCATGCCTATGAGGCATCACGTTGCTTTCTGAAATGATTATGTAGGAAACTGTAATATGGCACCCATATCCATATATTGTAACAGTAATATGATTGATACTGGAAATCAGGGGAAATCCTGCAAATAGAGAGCATTATCCCACCTACTTGCCCCAGGGGTAGCTTGTATAAAAACGACACGTGCGGTAAGCAAAGTAAAAGGTGCCCACGTTTTTGCCAAGCTCCCTGCCCCCGCCCTTCCAGAGAAACCAGGGCCACCCAGGTGAGCCAAAAGGTCTACCTTGTGGTTTTGTCAATCGGGCGTTGAACAAGCAAGTTTCCATTCTCTGCAAACATCACATGCCTTGATGTAGGAATCCCCACGTGGTCAACATCCCCGAGCACCAGAAAAGATACAAGGGAAGATGGAAGGTGTGCCAATAGGCGGGAAATGAGGGTCTGGGGGATTTGGGGGTAGAAGCAGATATTATGCCTCAATCAGTTGCCCTTTCGTGGTGTTTTGTGTGTGTTAAAATATTTCCCATAAAGCTGATCCCTTTGAGGTAGGCGGTATTGTCTCCCTTCTCCAGTTAGAGAGCTTGGGTTGGGGGGGGGGGGGTGTTAAGGACAAAGTCTCCTGTGGGGTTTGAACCCTGCCATCACTTGGGGGGACGATCGTAGAAGTAACTCAGGGTTACTAGATTATCATGTTCTAGTTCCCCAAAGGCGCTAGATGTGGGTCAGAAGTGTGATTTTGGAAAACTCCCCTGTCTTCGACACCAATTCTAAATTTGCACGCCGCAAGGCCGACTCTGGTGCTCGTTTGGGGGTATCTGAAAACGCACCGGTTTAAATGTTGCCTATTTCCCACGATGTCCAGGGTCATCTACTCATTCTTTAGGCATCCTTTGATGTTTTTAGGATGTCTGCCTCCTCCCCGGGGGCGTTTGTCTGGCTGCCTGGCAACACCGCCGTTTGGTTTCCTTTCGGGGACGAGATGGATCTGAAGGGAGAGGCTTCTGTAAAATCATCCGCAGGAGGGTTTGGCTCGGATGGGGGACCCTGGGGTTAAGGGTCTCCTGCAGACGCTCACGCTGATGGGACGCGTCCCCTTTGCAGGCGGGCGGCAGCGCAAGGCTCAGTTGGGTTTACGCCTGTCTGATGGCTCCACCTAGTGGTCCCGAAGGGCATGGGCTGCCTGCGTCTTCAGTTCGGTCCCTGGGTGTGGGGCGGGGGGGGCCTGTCGGAAGCCCAGGTGGAGGAGCATGCACACCTGCCCACCATACACACCTGCCCAATTGCACTCGGATGCTCTGCCCGGAGGCCACCTGCAAAGGAGGTCGTGCCCACTGCGTTCAGGTGGGGTTTCCCGTTGGGGAGGTGGGTCGTCCCGGCAGAATGTCAGCATTTAAACTTCTAGAATAAAGTGAACCATCTGGTGAGATGTTGCGGTGGGATCTTGAGGGGATGCAGGGGTTGAGGGGCCCATGGAGGTTCTTCCCCCCAACCCAAGAAGAACAGCACGGCATTGCTTTAACCTCTCTCCTACACCCGTTAGAATGAAAGGAGCTGCCGTAACCTATAAGCTTCCGTGGGGTGCACGCTAGATGTTCGCTTCTCATTTCCCGAATTGCCCAGTGCAGGGCTCCCCATTCGGTCAGGAGACTACGGTGACCGGGGTGGGGGGGTGGCCAGCTCCCAGCGCCATGGCGGCTCTGCACCTAGGAAAGACGGCACAGGGTCTGGTGCCCAGCTGCGCGTGTCCGTGGTCCCGGGTGTCCAGTCTCGACACAGATTCCTGCATCGCCCGGACTATCAGGGGATTCAGGGAGTGGGGAGAGCAGGTGTGGGAGAGAGAAGTCCTTGCTGCAGATGGGGAAGGACCATTTTCCAAGTCACCTGAACATGCAGCTGACCCAAATGTCTAGGGGACCTTCGGGAGGAGTGGGAACCTTAAGAAGAAGCAGCAGCTTCATTCCCCAGTGTAGGGGTCAGAGCTAAATTCATTTGAACTGAAGTTAAAAGCATACAGAGATTAAACGGTCTGCCAGTTCCTCAAAAGATTAGCCATGGACCTACCATAGGACCCAACAATTTTGCTCCTAGGTGTATACCCAAGAGAAAGGAGAATACAAGTCTACCCAAAAACGCATACACGTGTATACATAATATTTACAGCAGGGCTAAAAATTGGAATCCACCCAAATGTCCACGGATGGATGACTGGGTAAACAAAATGAGGTCCGTCCATACAGAGGAATATTACCCAGCCGTGAAGAGCAGCAAAGTTCTGACACCTGCTGCCACAAAGATGGACCTCAAAAACACAAAACAAAACCGTGCTAAGTGAAGGAAGCCAGATACAACAGCCCACATATGATCCCATTTGTATGAAATGTGCAGAAAAGGTAAATCGGTCTACAGAAAGTCCACCTGTGGTTGTCGGGGGCTTGGGAAGAGATGGCTTCCCGGGGACAAGGTTTCTGTTTAGACTGTGATGGTGGCCCAGCTCTGTCAATGGACTGGAAACCAGCAGATGGAACGCTTATGATGGGTCAACGTCACGGTATTCAAATATGTCTCCATAAAGCTGTTTCCCAACACTTGCGACCCGTGACGGGCTGACTTTGTGGAGTACGTGTGCGCCCGTTACCAACAGAAAGGGTAGGAAGTGGTCAGTCACCGCGTTTCCAGAGCAGATGGTGTTCCATACACGAAAAGGCTCAGGGCCTAGTGTGTCGAAGTGAAGGAAGCTATTAGCCTTGTGGGGGGGTTTTCTCATTTTTTTCCCCAGCTTGATTGACCTATAATTGCCAAATAGAAATGATATAAATTTCAGACGTACAACTTGGTATTTTGATACACATTCTGAAATGATCATAAGTGAATTAAGACTTCCGTCACCATAGTTAGCAAACCATTTCACATTGTGAATGAGAACCGTGTTCTGGAGGCGGACCATGGCCCTTGCTCTTGGCCGAGTTCTTGACCACCTGCATTCCTGTCACGCTGCCGATGACACATGGATCATCAACAAGGCAGCCCAGAGGACACCTTGTGTCCACAGCTGGACGGTGCCCAATAGGCAAAAAAAATCAAAGTTCATCTGGTCCTTTAGACATGGAAGGAGCTCTGAGAGCTCAGAGTTCATCTTTACTGTGAAGATGAGAAGCTTGACGTCTGGGAAAACCAGGTGGCTTGACTGAGGTGTCCACCTGCTTGGAGATGGTGTGGCGCCGGGGGTTTCTGATGGCTCATTGTAGTGATGGGCAAAGGAACCAGACAGTTGTCATTGCTTATCATGTACCAACTTCCAGCATAAAGAGTCTACCTCTATTATTACACTCGTAGCGAGTGAAATGGTGCCCCTAAAAAAACACCAAACGCATACCCAACCTGGTTACCGCATGGTTCCCAATGGATCCTGCACCATGGTGGAGGACCCACCATTTCTCTTCCAGAATAATCCACCACCACCAGCCCCCCCCCCCGCCCCGCCCCGCCTTCCCCCAGCTTCCGTTTCCCTTGTGCGTACCTCCTGGCAACGAAAACCAGGGTTGTTGGTGATTACAGCAAAATGGTAGAAATCATTAGCAACGTCAACATCTCAAAACTGGGTTTAGCCTGGGGGAGCGGGGAACATAAGATTTTTTCAGAGTGTTGCCGTTTTGATGAGTTTTACAGAACTGCTCATTTATTTTTCAAGAACTGTTTTCATGGGGGAAATCAACTAATTGGTGATGTTGGAAGGATCACAAACTGGGTGGGACTCGCAATGATTATTGTAATGTGGCGTTTAGACTGTAGTCATGGCGACAGCTGAAATTGATTACTGAGGGACACGATGACTATAAAGTCAGCATTGTCGTGGGCACTAAGACAACTCCAAGGGGTCAGCATTCCAGTGAGCTGTAGACGTACAGCTGGGTCCTGGGAGGAGGGGCTGAGGGATCTAGGAATGGTTGACTTCATGCACTTTGGAGACAGAACCCAAATCCCATGCTGGCTCATCCTTCCTCATATCGCTGCCTATAAAATGGACAGTCTCAGTCTGCCGGGGCTGCTATAACGGGACACCACAGACTGGGGGCCTTACAAATAAGAGACATGTAGTCTTGGCAGTTCTGGAGGCTGGACATCCACCTGCAGATTTGATGTGTGGTGTGAACCCCCTTCCTGGTTCACGGATAGATGTCTTCCCATTGTGTCCTGACATGGAGGAAGGGACGAGGGGGCTCTCTGGGGCTCTCTTTTATGAGAACACTAATGCCAGCATGGGGCTCCCTCCTCATGAGCTAAACCCCTCCCACTGGGGGTGTGCCCATGCCCCACCTCCTAATCCCATACCACTGGGGATTCAGTATCCCACATAGGGATTTTGGAAGGACACACACATTCTGTCTACATCGTAGAGATAAAGGACCAACTTCTTAGGGCTGTAGTGAAAATAAAATAAGCTCATGGAAAAGCCTTAGTAACTTAATAACTGTTCCATAAGTGTTCCAATTGTTCCTGTTAAGATGTGTGGTTCATGTAGGAAATAAGAAAATAATGTAATAGTGGGTTTGAACCCTCCTATGTGTCGAAAGCACTTGTAGTAGGCTGAATGGCAGCTTGCTCAAAATTAGGTCCACGTCTTCATCCCTGTGACCTGTGAATATGATCTTTTATGACAAAAGATGTGGGCAAAGATGCCCTTTAGTGAAGGATCTGAGATGAGAGTGTTCCGGATCAGGCTGGCCCTAAATCCAATGACAGGTGTGTATGAAAGACAGAGGAGGAGAAACACAGAAGAGGCAGGAAGGACCCTCCCCTGGAGCCTTGGGAAGGAAGGTGGTCCTGCCCCGCCTGCATCTCAGAGACCCTGCCCCGCCTGGATCTCAGACTTCGGGTCTCCAGAGCTGGATAGACACGAGTTGTTGTCAGCTGCTGGGTTTATCATACTTTGTTATGTCCGCCCCAGGAAACTCCTATAGTGACCATAGATGTAAGATTTTTGGAAACTGGTTCAGCGGAATTCTTGACAACTTCTGGACCATCTTCTACATAATTTCCACTTGTCCCTAAAGACGGTATCTCTGGCTGTCCCCTTCGTTTGGGGGCACTGCCTCACCGGACCCTGTCTTCACCTATTTTCAGGCCGGCATCGAAAGCAAGAGGGCCTGTCTTCTGCCCTTTGTTGAGAATGTCAGTCTGGAACAAAGGGACCCTTTCCTTAGCGGCCTTAAAAGAACTTGTAAGTCACCCTCAGTTCATCCCCATGCGTGTGACGGCTCCTGAGACCTGATTTATTTCACACCCCTCATGTCATCGGCCAAGTGCCCACCATCAGCCAAGTGCCCACCAAATGTGCGTGTCCATTCGTCCAATTGGCTCTCCTAGCTGCTACTCTCTGGCTTGAGTCATGCTGGAATTCAGACCCTGCACTCAGTGTCCACACCCCTTGGGTTCCCCGACAGTCACTTGGAATTTAGATGTCATTTGGCACATTCCCAAATGGATCAGGACTCCTGGACATTGAGGTTTCTCATGGGGTTCTGCGGTCATTGCCACCCACCTTTTCCGGCCACGGGGAGTGCTTCCTGACTCTGTGCATTTGGCCATTTGGGGGCCCCGCCCCTCCCGGTCTCCTGTGCGTACTCACGTTGCACTTTAGGGGGCGGTCAGTGCCTGCTTTGTTCCTATAGCATCCTGTGTCCTCCCTGTTTCTTATTCCGCCCCATGGCCACCACTTTGGAATGCTGCGCTTCTCGGTCCAAAGTCGGGACCTCACGTTCCTGCTCCCAGGAGGGTGGAGCTGCAGACCCGCCTTCTCCACATGCCTCCAGATATCGCCTGTTTTCCTGGGGTGGTGCATTCCCGTGGGTTCCACTACCCAGCAAGGACGTGACTCCCTAAGGCAGGCGTTCTGTTCCTTTGGTGACAAATACACCCCATGAGTTGGACGTCAAGGAAAAATTGGGTCTTGGCCCCCGGTTTCCCTATAATCCCCATAGTCCTGAGATGTTCTGATTTGGGGAGGGGGAAGGGAACTTTTTGTCACCACACTCACTTCCCTTTTCCCTATAGGAATTAAAAGGAGTGACAATCACACTGTTTTGAGCAAATCATTCTGAGCCTTGAACAGAAAGGAGTGTGTTAACTCTATCTTCAAAAGAACAGGCATCCGTCCCATTGGGGAGAGGTAAATACCCATGCGCTGAGCTGTGGGATCACTCCGATGAGTTAAGGACATGGAAAACCCTCTCTTCCATAATTCCTGTACGCTGCATGCATCATCTGAGCTTCCACGCAGAGCCTCCGGAATAAAAATGCAAAACACTGCTTCCCTTGACTTCCCCACGGCTGTCATGTGGGGAATGGGAACAGACTCATGAGAATGGAGGGGTTGGGTTCAGGAGGGAACGGTGACTGAGCGATCCTAGCCCAGCTCCCCACTCTCCAGGCACGTGCTGGGACTGCCCAGGAGCTGCAAAGCAAGACGTGCATGGCTTTCCACGATTTCCTTTACGAGACAACTTGTAGATGTTTCCCGCAAGTGTGCAAAGTCAAGAGGGCAAGGAGCTGGGCCCTCCTTTTTTTTTTTTTTTTTCCCAGTATAGATTTCAGGGCAGACCAATGTGTCCGATGGGGACACCCCTGGCCGGTCTGCTGAAGCTTTGCCGTGCGCTGTCCAGGTAGCGAGGTGGGCAGGGGACATGGAGGTGGAAACACATGGTTTTTACTAACCCAAGCCCATCTGCCTGGTGCAAGTGAAAGCCAGTCCCTGAGACATCAGCTTCGTAGCAAGCAAAGGGTTTATTCGAGAGGCTGCCGGATGAGGAGCTGGGCGAGCCGGCCTTGAATCCACCTCCCCGAAGGGGCAGAGGACAAGCGTTTTATGACACTGGGGTTGAGATTGCACACATCTGGATGAAAAGGGCAGGGAAATGTATCACTACTCATGAGGAAACATGGAGCACGTGCATTGGGAAAACATATATGGAACCTACACCTCGTGTTCACTGTGGGGTGGAGGCTCAACCCCACAGGGAGGCAAAATTCAGCCTCTGAGTCAGGAGGTTATCTTAGGACGAGAACGCGCCCTGGGCGTGCTCCCAGAACTGGGATAAGCCAGATGTGGTCTTGGGCTCCTTATCTCTGGTAAGGAATGTTCTTAAGCTACAACCCTATCAGTTGACCTTGAATTCAGGCTTCTGCCAGAGCCCGCCGGCGGGTTTGTTGGTGGGGCCCGAGAAGACACACTAGCTGATAAAGGAGACACAAGTCTTTGAAGAATCAGCCTTTCTGTTGTTGTTCATTTCAACCTCATTAACCCTATGGGGCATGGTTTGGAATATCCCTTCTTAGTTACGTGTCTCTGGTGCAAAGAGCCAGCCGGGAAGGGGAAAGTGTCGCCAGTACGTGTTGTGAGTCATTCTGTGCCTCTTAAAAGTGACCGCCCAGCAGAGCTTTCCAGAAGAGGGAAAGGTGCTTCTTGTTTTGCTTCTCCCACAACCCAGACCCCAAGACTAGGGCGCAGGCGCAAGGACGTTATGTGGGGGGAGCCTGTGGTCTGGGCCTTACTTGGAAACAGGGTCTTTGCAGATGTGGTTAAGGGAAGGATCTGAGATGAGCTCATCCTGGATCAGGGTGGCCCTAAATGCAATGACAGGTCTCCTCGTAAGAGACACAAGAGGAGACACGGACACAGAGGAGAAGCCACGTGAGGACGGAGGCAGAGACGGGAGGGACGTGGCCACCAGCCCGGGGACGCCTTCATCTCAGTGGTCTTGCCCCACCTGGATCTCAGACTTCTGGTCTCCAGAGCTGAGACAGGATGGATGTCTGATGTTCAACGCCACCCAGTTTTGGGTCCCTTGTTACTTAGGGCAGCCGTAGGAAATGCACACAGTTTCCTTGTTCCCCAAGTACTTAGGTCTGTGAGAAAAGAACTTCCAAGCATACCTTCTCAGTGCGTAAGTGAGCCAGCAGGTCTCTTGCGTGGAGACTTTCTCAGAGGCTCCAGGCCACGTGCTCCAAGGACAGTTTGGTTTCAGCCAAATAGAACAAGGCTTTCTGTGCCTTTCTCCTGGAGGTTTCCTGTCTGTGGGAGGTACTGGAATGTCTCCATTGTGGGTGTGTGCCAGCTTCGTCCTCCCGTGACAAAAGGAGGCCTCCTCGGTCATCCTGTTTGCTCCCGCTGTGGACCACGGCCTCTCCCCCCGTGCCACGCCAGGGAGGTCTCTGTGTGGCATCTTACGCGTGGCGGGAGGGGTCTCCTCTTGTGGACATGGTCAGAGAGAGGCATGTGCACAAGCTGTAGAGGAAGGAATGAACTGGATTTTGTTTAGGGAGTAGGTGGCGGGTTTGTCCCTGGTATGTAGGATCTGCATTCTGGAATGTTCTTTGGTGGAAAGCTCCCACGCATGCAGTTCACCATGCAACCTCCCCCATGGGTTAAGTGCCCACCTACCCATCAGATCCCTGCACTTCTCATGTGTGTCAGCACATGCAGCTCCGATTTGGGATGCCGAGGCCCGCACGACCTCTCTGCCTAGTTGGAATGCCGCAGGGAGGTACCTTGCCCGAAGCTCTCTCAGTCCAAGTAGCCACCCTGGGATCCAAGAGATGCACGCCTTGTCCCCTAAGCTATGTTTAGCAGAACTCATAGAACGCACTGATCAGCACGTTGTATCTTTCCCATAATCAGACTCTTCTGTTTTCTGTAAGACCCCTAGTCACTCCTCATGTGCTTGAGAAACAGAGTAATAAAGATTTATGATTATTATCCTGAAGCACCAATAAAGGTGAGAACAAAGAAGAGCGAAGGGTCTCCGTCTCTGAGCGTGGACCCCCTTGCCTTCTCCTCTCTTTCAAAGTCTGGAGTCAACTTTCATCCGTCGGTACAGGGAATGCTGGCCATTCCTGGCACCTCCGTGCGCGGAAGATTTGCAGGGAAGATGGCGGGAAGACGTGTTCTTGAATCTCCGCGCTGCACGTGACTCTGAGTCGGGATCTGTGGAAGTTTACGGTCCGTGTTCCGGGGAAGAATCTGTAGCATTTCAGGGTCAGCTGTCCCCTGCCTTCTGAGCCACCCAGAGGAAAACGTGGATGAGAAACGTGGTCGACAGCGAAGAACGTTGCGTCACGTTCCTGGTGGTGACTGTTGTTGGCCCCTTGGAGCCACATTTTCAAGTGTAGTCGTACTCAGCGGCCACAGCCAGCTTTTTATTGCTTCGTTTTTAAAACCCTCGAAGGGGGCCCATCCCTTCCTCGGTGCACAGCAGATTCTACCTTGGTCACGTGCAAGAATTATGACCTGCTAAGGTGAGCTCTCCAAGGGGCCAGCTCACCATGGGAATCCGGCGGCAAGGTGCAGTTGGATAATATCAACCCATAGGCTCGCGTGTTTTCTCACTACTGTGTAGCCAGCCGCCTCAAAGGACCCCCAACCCTAGCAAATGTCCTTCCTCCATGGATTTGTGGAAGGTGGCAACCCACCCTGCACTTTTCCCCAGTTTACGGAAACACTTAACGAAGATAAATCTCTACAGGATGACTGCTTTAAATATTTAATTAGTTCTCTGAACAAACAGGAGAATCTGAGGCTCGGAAGGAAAATAAAAAGGAAAGCTGATTCTTCATTCGGTTACTTCTCTCATAAATATTTTCTCAGGGGCAGAGAATGTTCCCTTTTATATTAAAAATATAAAGAAACTCTCGACTTCTCATTAGCCTCGAGAAATATGGTCACGATTTCCATTATATTAAAAGCACAAACTTTTGAAGAGACACGTCTGGGGGAGCGAGAGACAGAACGGTGGTTGAGCTTGCCTCTGGCCGGGATGGCTGGCTGTTGATTGAATTTTATTTTTAAAGTGCTGAAGTAATATATTAAGTGAATGGTGAAATTCATTTTCTGCACTGGCTTTGGGCAGTTGAGTGTTTGGGGTGGCTGGGTAGTCCACGTGGGAGGAACCCAGTTAAACAGAGCCCCTGTCCCAGGGGTGGCTCATACACAGGAGACTTCATAGAACATCCTCATTCCATTCCTCTGGAATAAGGTTCTGGCTATGACCCTTCAAGGATAAGCAGGAGAACATTGGACGACAAAGACCACACGCTCAGTGAAGTGACTTAAGGATCTCCTTGTGAGCCAATGTTCTTGCTGCCTCCTCGCGTTGGCCACAGGGGCTGTCTCCTGCCTTCTGGTGCTTCTGCTCTGACACGCTTTGTCCTGCCCTGTGGTCTCTCATCAGAAGAGACAAGTTCTTTCTTCCTCATTTGTGTTTCAGACCCTGTTTCTTTTCTTCTGACAGCCACCTGCAGGGGAACAACTTGAGATTTGCTCTCAGAAAATGTGCGAGTTAATCCCACCTGTGTTATTTGTGGTCGGTATATTAATACATATCAGTAGATGTTTGGGTAGATAGAGAGATGATAGATGATAGATGACAGATAGATGATAGAAAGAAAGGGGCGCCTGGGTGGCTCAGTTGGTTAAGTGTCTGCCTTCAGCTCAGGTCATGATCCCAGGGTCCTGGGATGGAGCCCAGCATGGGGGGGGGGATCCCCTGCTCAGCGGGGAGCCTGCTTCTCCCTCTCCCTTCCCCACCCCCACTTGGGTGCTCTCTCTCTGTCTCAAATGGAAAATAAATAAAATCTTTTAAAAAAAGATAGATGGAAAGATGATAGGTAGATAGAAAGCTGATAGATAGATAATAGGATGGATAGATGATAGATGATATATAAATATATATATATAGGATGGATGGATAGATGCATAGATAGATGATCAATGGATGGATAGATGATAGATGGATTGATAGATGATGGGTAGATAGATGGATGGGTAGATGGATAGATGGATGGCTACATAGATGATAGATAAATGGATGGATGGATGGATTGATAGAAAGATGCTATATGGGTAGATAGATAGATAATGGATGAATACATGGGTAGACAGATAGATGATGGATGGATGGATAGATGATAGATAGATAATAGACGAATACATAGGTAGACAGGTAGATTCAATAACGGTTAAAATTAAAGTGTAGATCACAGGTCCCAGGGGCATTAAATGGGAAGCCTTGAGAAGATACCTTTTTGGGGTACATGTCAGAAAATGTCAAGGACTGGACTAATACCCTCCACAGAAAGAGAAGGAGGAGGGCATTGGGAATATATACATTTCTCATCCCCCACTCAAGACCGTTGCCGTGGCCAAGAATTTTCAGAGTTTTGTGAGGTTTGTGACATGCCCTCTGCAAGGGAAGCAAGGTGTTGCGTCCCTCAGCGTGTAAGTAGGGAGACAAATCAGGTGCAACTTCGGGACACCAGCTAATGGAACACTGCACCCAGAGAAGGGTGATGCTTGGCGTTCGTAACGAGCCATCAGAGTACCAGGCTCTTTCCACAGATTTCATAGAATCCTCCCCAAATGCACTGAGATCACCATGACCATGTCCCTTGTCAGATACACGCAAAGTTCAAGAGGTTAAGCAAAGCCATTCAAAACCCTTGGTCCACTGGGAGGGGCGATTGACTGGTCAAGTCATTCAGATGCATGAAGACCCTGAGCAGACTGCTGTCCCCACTACCAACTTGTTGGGCTTCCTTGGGTTTGCTGTGCCCACCACCAACGTGTTAGACTCTGATGGCTCGTTATGAACGTTGAGTACCCCCCTTTTCTGGATGCAATGTTTCCACTTCATTAGCTGTGTGCATCTGGTGAGCAGCATGGATGCAGGCTCCTGGAGGCATGGCCCTAAAAAGGAGATTTCTTTGCACCCCGACATTAACCAATATTTCATCCTTATTGGCCTGCATGGTCACTAAGCCCCGACACCAGTTGGCTCAGGACACCAGTTATAATCAGAGTTTCATTTCCAAATTTCACACATCCCATCCCTGGGGACTTGGTAAAGAAGCTGCACCCAAGACCAAATACATCCACATCCCAGGGCAGGGAGTGGTCTGAGCTTTGGTGTTTTTCAAGCTCTCCAGGTGATTCTGTCAAAAGCAGGCAGGGCTGGGAGCGACCATGGCCCAAGCTGATATAAATCTGCAAAATTTCCTTGTATTATTGTAAGGCACTTTTCCCCCTCAGTTGGAGAAGGCATTCTTTTTTCTTAGCATCCTTAGCTGAAATGAATCCCCTCCCATATATTCTTTTGTAAGCATTTAAAGCAAATAATTGCATCTTTGAGTTGGTCAGACCTCAATTTCTGGAGAGATGAGAGGCCATAGCGGATACAAGGAATGCTCTGGGGGAAGCTCAGGGTGGAGGAATGGTGACCTTAACGGAGCAAACCGGGAATGCTTTCCATGACGTGGTCCCTCATGGGTGTGAGTGGAGGGGTCCCATGGCATTTACTGCATGTACTCATCTTGTCCCAATGCACCTTGATGTTGTACCTCATGTCTCTGTCTTACTTTTTTCATCAATTTAAACTTTTTTCTTCCTTCCTTCCATCTTTCTTTCTTTCTTTCTTTCTTTCTTTCTTTCTTTCTTTCTTTCTTTCTTTCTTTCTTTCTTTCTTTCTTTTTCTTTCTTTCTTTCTTTCTTTCTTTTTCTTTCTTTCTTCCTTCCTTCCTTCCTTCCTTCCTTCCTTCCTTCCTTCCTTCCTTCCTTCCTTCCTCCCTTCCTTCCTTTCCTTTCCTTTCCTTCTCTTCCTCCTTTCCTCCCTCCCTCCCTTCCATCCTTGCTTCCTTCTTTCTTTCTTGCATTTTTCAAGAAACCCACATTCCCCCTTGGAATAGCAGAAACTGTGAGCACATTGATGTGGATCTATCATTGTGTCTCAATGATTTGAGACACATGCTTTAACTCCAACTGTGGAGGAACCATGCACCCTCCCTGCTGCTCCTTGCAGGGACTTGGAGGCTCCTGAGGTCACCTCTGGGCTCAACAGACAGGGCAGTCAATTCCTAACAGAACCAAAAAGAAAACCAAACCCTGCTTGCCCCGGGAGTCCCACCCTTTTAAAGGAGCCATCGATGCATACAGCTGGAAATCAGCAGGTAGGATTTTGGGGCAGGGCTTAACTTTTGCCTCCCAGGGGCTCTGTGAACTCAACTGTTATTGCAAACCCAACATAGATTGTGAACTCAACTGTTATTGCAAACCCAACATAGATTCTGCCAGTTTCTGCCAGCTTGAGTCATGGTCCCTCCCAGCCCTGCTTAAACGCTTAAAACGATGGGAATGTATGATCTCGCATTTCTGTGGGCCAGAAGAAGGGACTGCGTTTTAGTAGGTCACAATGGGTTGTTGGTAGGGTGACGGCTGCTGAAGAAGCCTGTCTTCCTTGGTTGGTGGACCCTTCTTCCATCTTCAACATGCATTGGGGAGATTGGGGAGAGGACTTGGGAGCCTCCAGCCCAGCAAGGGCAATGTCCACACAGGAAGCAAAAGCTATGCCCTCTATCTACAGTAGGATCATGATGGAGAAGTCATCCTCAGCATGCTGGGTGCCAACGGCATCACTGGATTCCTTCCACAGGCAAATCTCAGTGTTATTTCTCCATCCACCATTCTTGTTTGGTTGTCCTGGTCATCTGCAGTGAGCAGAGAATGCTTTTGTGATGAGAAAATGAACTTTGCAATTCAGGGTCCAGGGAAGGGCGTTAGCAGTGGGGACATGAGCAGCGGTGTGAGGGCCCAAGCCAGAGGAAGAGAGATGGGCAGCTGGGGCCAGGAGGGAGCTCTCAGGGAGCACACGGGAGAAAGGCAATCAGAATGGAAGGCAATGATGGCCCCTGGGGACAGCCAAAGGGACATTTTCAGGAGTAGGGACTGGCCGTGGCCTCGATATGCTCACATTGATCCCACTGCATGGTACAGTCTAGGGCGATATTTGTCAGCCTGCTACAGTCCCATGAATGGGAGTGTTTTCTTAATTAGGTTGAACAAGCTGTTGTTTGGGTCAACATTATTATTTCTGTCATTATTAGTATGATTTCATTATTCTGCCTACCACAGGTGTCTGGAACTCTGCTGAATCTTGCAAATCACCTCTGCCAACTTCTTGATGAGACCTGCTCTGATTCAGTGATCAGGACCCCCCAGAATGGGACCCCCAAAGGCTGGGGGACCACGTAGGTGTGACAGGTGCCCGTGAAGAATATGTGACCAGATGAGGTCTTGCGGTTGCACGGAGAAGTGACCCAGGTGTGTCCTTGAGGAGGGAACATGGTTTCAGTATCGGCAAAGGGAGCAGAAGAAACCTGGGGTGTGGAGAGAAGCTGAGAGCTATAGTTGGATGTTTGTCCACCTTCTTCTCCACAGTGAAGGTGTTTTGCTGGGACCTGTCAGTGGGACTGTCAGGAGCATTCACCACAGACCAGGAAATCGTGCAAGATCTCAAACTGCCTCACAGGGTCTGTTGTGGGTGAATGGCATGAGCCGAGCGTACTGAGAATTTCATCCGGATTAAGACTGTTGGAGTGTTATGTTTATCAGACAGAGACATGGCCAACGTCGGTGTGTGTAGCTCGTTACTCTCAATGCAAGAAGCTCAGGGCTTCTCCAATAGCATGATTTTTTTTTTTTTTTTTTGAAGGCCAAAGCAAGATTCAATAACAAGGGTTTTCCTTGTTGATGTTTCTAAAGTCTGTGCTTGCAAACAAGATATCCTGATGGAGAGCCAGCCTCAGTTTACCTTTCTGGTACCCCTGCATAGACTTCACATCCTCTAAGCTCCCTTTCTTGGGTGACTGGATTCTGCTTGGTGTAATCGAAAGACCTCTCACCTCCTGCTCTCCTAGGTTTGAAATGAAGGAGACAGGCTTCACTGGCCTCTCTGTTGTGTTGGGGACAGCCAATTCTAGGTGTGAGGTGAGCTGACCACCAACCACAGGCGCCATTCCAGCTGGTCTGCTTTGGACTGTTGTGCTTTCTAAATTATAAGAAAGAATAAGCAGCAAGAAACACACGGATGGATGGATGGATGGATGAATGGATGGATACATGTTTGAATGGATGGATGGATGGATGGATGGATGGATGGATGTTGGAATGGGTGGATGGGTGGTGTATATACATGGATGGGTGGGTGGATGGATGACTGAGTGAGTAGATGTTTGAGTGGATGGTTGGATGGATGCATGGATGGATACACAGAGAGAGAAAGATAGGTTTATGAAAATGACACCTAAGATTTCATCTTTGGGTCAGAAAGGTAGAATCACATCCCCAGCCCTGTGTCATTTGAGTCAGGGTGGGCCCTCCTCCCATTGTCCTGTTGTCCAGAGAAAATCCCAGTGCAGATGTAAGGTAGTCCTAGGCATGGAGCCCAGCTGCCTCTTCTGCAAGGTGACCTTTACCAAACCGTTGAACTGTCCTGGGTCTCTCTCCCTTCCTTTGTCAACCAGCAGCTTCCAGGCTTCTCCTTCTCTGTGATGTGTGGTCCTCCAGCGCGCAGCTGGGCAATCCAAGAGTCTCAGGGCCATGCTGGAAACCCCGGAATGGGCTCGGGTTCCTCTGGTGGGGTCATTTTTGGGGACTCCCACTCCACAGAGGCCTTCCCTCACGATCTGTCTTGTCCTTCATGCCCAGTGAGCCACCCCTGGTCAGCAGCAGCGGCTCCCTGACACAGAAGCCTTTGTTTGGGTTTTGCTGAGTGGGCTGTCCCCTGAGTGGGAATCCGGCCGGTCACAGACGCCCGTAGGACAATTCTTTTCAAAAGTCATGCAAATTCTTGGTCTTTTACATCCTGTCTGCAAACGCATTCATACATTCCCTCCTCCCCATGGGGCGCGCGCCTTCCTGACCTTTTTACAGCTACAGTGGGAAAGCTGTGTATGCTGCCTACAGGGTGGCAGGAGAGATGCCTCCCCCGAAAGGCGGGGTCAGGGGCTTTGGTGTCTCCTAGAAGCCAGACAGTTGGCACTTGGGGCCACAGCCAGGTGATTCTTGGACTGATCAGCAGGGAAGCTAAGCTGGCACTCAAGGCAATACGGACGGGGATAGTTGGAGACTGGGTGCCCTCTTCCTGCCCCAGTGGATGGCATTTTCATGACGTGGTTCTCTTGGAGCACTCTGGTTCTTTGTTTTCCCCTCCCCGGTGGGCAGTAGGATTGTATTTACCTCCAGCTGGTCCCCAGGGCATCACCCCACCTCGCACCGACAAAAACAGTACACGGACCAGGAGACTCAGCAATTTTGGCCATAGGTGTGTTCTTTCCCCCGACGGTACCCACCGTTGAAAGAAACATAATAAGAGCGGTACGATTGATGAACAATAAGGATTTCCCTGCAGAGGTGGTTGCCGAAATCGTGTCCTCATTATCAGTTTTGTCTGCTTGTCTGCCTTATAATTTCAGCCGTGATGGATGCACCATCTGTGGACCTGCTTGTAAAAGTGTGATAACGCGTAAATTGCTAACTGTGGGGGTCTTTCCCGTCACGTGGGAACCAGCCTTTCTTCAGGCCAACAGCAAAGCCGGGGTACCAGTCTCGTCCTGCCCGTCAACTGCTTTGGGTTGCATGTTAGCAAGGTGTATAAATTTAGCGAGAAAAAATACGTTCCACCGTTAGGTGATAGTGCAATGTTCTGAGTCATCATAATACGACCAATTAGAAAAAATAGAAATAAAAGCTGAATTTTGTTTTCTACACCTCCAGATGCACCGGACCATAATTCTGAGCAACTTTTAAGACTTTAACGTGTCCCTAGGGTGGCGCTAATGTGTAAAGAAGAGGGAAAGTAAGAACCGTAGGCGGTGCTTCGGAGAAAGCAGAACCCTCCTGCAGTGCTCATGGGCAGGTCTCACAGTGCAGCCTCTGTGGGAAGTATAGACTTACCCTACGATCCTTACGGTCCATCATCCCACTCCTACACGTGTTAACTCAAAGGAACAAAAGACAGGTGTTCACACAAATACCTGTACGCGCATGTTCCTAGCACTGCTCATAACAAAGGTGGAAAGCACACAGGTGTCCATCCATGGATGAATGCATGAGCTAAAATGTGTCCCCCCCTCCACAAGGGAATATTACTCATCCATGAGAAGAAATGGAGCTCTGACCCCTGCTACCATGTGGATGGACCTTGAGGACATGATGCTCAGGGAGGGAAGCAGACACACAAAAGGCCACATTGCGTGTGACTCTGTTTATAGGACTCGTCCAGGGCACGTGAGTCCACAGACAGAAAGCAGGTTCATGGTTCCCAGGGGCTGCCGTAGGGAGTGGGGAGGGACTGCTCGTGGAGACGGGGTCTCTCTTGGAGGGATGACAACGTTCTGGAACCAGATAGAGGTGGGGGTTGCATGACATGGTGAATGGGCTAAACAGCCCTCAATTGTGCACTTGAAAAGGGCGAATTTCATGTTATGGGAATTTTACCCCAAATATATTGGGCGCCTGGGTGGCTTAGTTGGTTAAGCGACTGCCTTCAGCTCAGGTCATGATCCTGGAGTCCCGGGATCGAGTCCCGCATCGGGCTCCCCGCTCAGTGGGGAGTCTGCTTCTCCCTCTGACCCTCTCCCCTCTCATGCTCTCTCTCACTCTCTCTGTCTCAAATAAACAAATAAAATCTTAAAAAAAAAAAAGAATAGATACTAACACCTGGACATGTCCATGTAGAAGTCCATCTACAGGTCTTTCCTCTATGTGATCGTGATCCCAATGGAGTCAGAGATATGGCCACATCCATGCTGCCCCGGCCACATGCTCTGTTCAATAAATTTTATTTCATCCCTGCCCTTGGATGCACACGGAATGGTGCTCTTCCAAGAAAGAAAGTGAAAAAAATTAAAAAGGGGGAAAGAAACTGAGCCGAGTTCAGCCGGACTAGGAGTTCTAAGATGGAGCAAATCATCCCACCATCGATGTGGACTAATGACGTCTTACAGGAAGAGTGTGCTTAACTCTGAAAGAATCCAGGTTCTGAATGCATCTCATGGACGCCTGTCCCGGACCCCATCTGGGAGGGACATAAAAGCACAGAGGCTTTTATCAGCGCGGAACACACCATTATCCTGCGCTTACCTGCAATTCACTCACAATCCGATAGACGTTTTCATCCAAAGCCACATCCCTCCAAACCCAGTCTCTGCAAACGTGAGGTCTGTGCTCACGTTGGAGGTGAATCCAAAAGAGATCGTGCTAATCGTTTCTGCTGTAAATTTACTTTTTAAATACTCTTTCCAAAAGAACATGGCTACTAGCCTGTCCCTTGTTTGCCTACTCAGTGTTAGAAGCCTTGTTCATGACCCTGCAGATATCTTAAAATGTCATGTGTGCTTATCCTCATCTAAAAGTTACCAGAAGTTACCAGGAGACCTGCCTCCAGATCCTTTGATTTGTTGGATATCTACATGCATTGCCTTGTTTGCCAGACACCAGATAAAGTAATGACTTAGCAATGGCCCGGAGAATTGAATCCCTTCTGACAGTTGGAACAGGTCATTCGTGATTTTTAAAAGTCGTTTTACACATGGGAGTTAATCCGTTAGGATTCGCTATCGGGTTTTTAGAGGACGTGTACGTTTCTGTGGGAGACTTCCGGCTGTAGAGTTGGTTTTAACACACCGGGCAGGTTTCCAGCACTGGATGGATCTTACTTTGGGGCAGAACATGTATAGTCTTCGTAAGGGTTTCATGTAAATTTGTGTGGGTACGTGTCAAAATTTGTAATTCTTTGTATGTTCAGTTAAACTGGAGGAAAAATGGAAGTATGGGGTCCTTCTTTTGCAATTTCTACACGTCTGCTTTATTCTTGTATCAATTTCTAAGAGGTGCTGATGGGCTGTTTCACAGTTGAAGGACGGTAATCAATTCTCTTCACTGACCCAAAGTCTCAGCCAACCCAGGACCATCCAGCTGGACCTAAGGGAGACATGCCAGCCTGAATTCAAGTACTGATTAAAATACGTTGAAAACGGAATTGCCTTTTGTAAAGAGCTACTTTATCCCAGCACAAATGTGGAGATGGTGTTCTTGAAACTGTGTTCTTAAATGGACCACTTTGGAGAAATTAGAAACCTATCTGAACATCTCAGCTTCTCCTTCATAAAGGATACCCATTTGATTAAGAAATGCTATTGATTGGGTGCCTGGGTGGCTCAGTCGGTTAAGCATGTGCCTTCAGCTCAGGTCATGATCCCAGAGTGCCAGGATCAAGTCCCACATCAGGCTCCTTGCTCAGCGGGGAGTCTGCTTTTCCCTCTGCCCTTCACCCTGCTTGTGCTCTCTCTGGCTCTCTCTCTCTCCCTCTCAAATAAATAAACTAAATATATATTTTTTTAAAAGAAATGCTATTGATTACTTGTGAATCAGAAATACAGGATACAGAAGCAACCCAAGTGTCCTCCATAGGTGAATGGATAAAGAAGAAGTAGTATATGGAATATTACTCAGCCATAAAGAAGGATGAAATTTTGCCATTTGAGGCAACATGGGTGGACCTAGAGGGTATTATGCTACATGAAATAAGTCAGACAGAGAAGGACAAATACCATATGATTTCACTCTTATGTGGAATCTAAACAAACAAACAAACAAACAAAAAACAAAAACCCAGACGAATAAACAAACAAATAGCAGAAACAGACCCATAAGTGCAAAGAACAAAGTGATGATTGCCAGAAGGGAGACAGATTGGGGGAATGGGCAAAATGGGTGGAGGGGAGAAGCAGACACAGGCTTGCAGTTATGGAGTGAGTACGTCACGGGGATGAAAGGCACAGCCTGGGGAATGTGGGCGATGATACTGTAATGGTGTTGTTGGGTGACAAATGGCGGCTACACTTGTGTGGAGCCTAGCATTAACGTATAGAGGAGTTGAATCACTATGTTGTGCACCTGAAATTCATGTAACATTGTGTGTGTCAACTAAAAGAAGTGCAGCCCTATGCAAAAACAAAAGCAAAAACAAAACAAAACAAAACAACACACACACACACACACACACACACACACACACACAAACCCGGGGACTGCCTAAATTCTGCCCCAAACCCTTTCGATTTTTCTCTTTGTCCACAGTTGCATTTCCACATCCTTTACCTGGAACAAATGATAAATCACTGGAAGAAGACAGGAATGCATTGTTGAGCTCGTTCCTGCTTAACCTGTAAGCTTCCGTGGTGAGAATGTGGGCATGCCACCTTTGGGGGGCATCTTTGATTCCCCCCAGTGGTTTATGGTTAATTTGGCCGCCATGCATGATGGAAATGGAGATTTTTCTGTACTGTGAGGATGATCCCTCGTTCTCCAGATAGTTGTCAAGCACTGTGGGCTTTGGGGACGGATGGTCCAGCTCCATCTTGCCCCCAGGTGGTGGCTGGCTGTCACCCATTTTGCAGGGGAACCACTCACAGGTATAGTGTTTTGTTGGCATGTTAATCATGAATTTCAGCTGGCATCCTCCAGGTGGAACGCTCCGTGGATGGTCCCAATTTCTCAGTCCAGGTGAGAAGCTGGGGTCTTACCTCCTGTGTCAGGGGTGGAACCCTGCACACCTGCAGAGAAATCCTGTCCCTGGAAGGTGCAGGGATGGGCCGCAACTATGAGCATCTGCTGCAGACGCTCACAGTGAATTTCCTTTGCCTACTGACTTTGGTCATGGTGTGTGGCCTGAGCAGGAAGGGGACAGAATGAGCATGGATGACAGAGCGAGAGTCAGGGACCAGACCCACCTCACAGAGGAAGATTCCAAACCTCTTAGGCAGCCGGTTTCTGTGACCTCTTCGGAGGACTGGAGGGTGAAGGTGACAAGGAACACGATGCTCAGAAAATGGCAGGACCCAGTGCATGGCTATGGAAAATCACCAAGGGCCCTGTTTGTCAACCCATTCATAGCCTCATGGGGCGGGGGGGGGGGAGCACAGAGCCTCCTGCTGGGCCAGGCACCTGGTTGACGAAATCTTGGCATCAGGGCCAAGGGGACCTCATGGCACCACCAAGTTAGGAGCTGGGTGCAGGTGGCCAGCTCGAGACACCCAACCAGTTGGGGTCTGTCCATGCCAGCAGCTCAGCTGGGGCCTTCCGGCACCGGCACTTGCTCGGGCAAACTCCCTGGTGTCCACTTTTCAGGTCCTTCTGTGCATGCATGGTTTGCAGAGGCCGTTGCTCTTCTGGAGACGGAAGACTTCATTCACGGGGAGGACAAAGGCAAGCAAACACCCTGACCTTTCTTCTTCGCACGCACAATTCTGCTCTGGCGTGAGCGTAGCACACACAGGTGGCCGGCAGGACCCTCATCACCTGGGCTCTTGGTTCCCTGTTCTCGACATTGCTCCCCCCAGGTGTGGTCCTCTGCATGCCTCTGCAGCCTCTGCATGCCTCCGGTGCTTGCTGGAAAGGCCACATCTACCCTGCTTCCCAGATGGACTGCACTGGAGTCCGCATGTGAGCACGCTGGCCCCGGGAATTCCCGAACCCGTGAAAGTTGGCCGCCCCTTGATTCGTCCTGACCACCCACACGGCGGTGTCTGACTTTCTTGAGGTTTGAGATGTGGGCATGAAGACTCAGAGAGCCTTCCAGTCTGGAGCGTGTCTCGTCTCTTGGAGGATGGTGCCCTTAGGAGTATGAATCACTTATCCTGACCTCACGAGGGGCAGAGGGGTAAAGATGGGCCCGTGGACATAAAGGGGTCTGCACCGCTGTGGCTGGCTGGGGCTTAGACACGCAGCAGATGGCTTCTCTTTGCCCAGGGAGTCTCCTCTCTGCTTCTTTAAAGATCTGCATTGCAAAGAAAATACTTGTTCCGGTTTCAGTTCCGTGGCTGTTTTCACAAAACCTTCGGTCTCACTGGTCGTCAGCACCTCCTTCCTTGTGGTTGAAGAAGGCTGGTGCACAGCATAGCAGAGTAACGTCTCCATGGGGAAGGCAAAAACAAAGGCAGCAGAAACCGGAGCCAGCGAGAACCCGTGAGCCGTGCGGAGTGGGCGGCTTGGAGGGGGCCCAGCAGGGACACATCCGGGGTGGGGTTGCTCCTGCTTCGCGAGTCACTTGGTCGCCTGATGAGCGTGCTTTTGCAGAGGGTAGTGGAGCAAACCAGCAAAACCCCACGAGGCTGCCTCCCTGGTCTGACCCCCATCCCCCCCTGGGGGAAGCACGCTCATCCTATATGCACATATGCGGGATCCTCCCTCCCCGCTGAGGCTCCAGAAGGAAGAGGGAGGAGAGGGTTTTCCCGAAGAGTCGCTCACTGATGTGGCGCCTCACACAAGGACTTCTGTGTCGCGGGACGTTAGGCTGTGCCTTGTGCGAGGGCACAGGGAGAGAGAGTAAAACGGGAAGGGGGACGAGGTGTGCAGTGGGGGAGGGCATGCCCTCTGGGGGGTGCACATCCTGGGAGTCATCATGGGCAGCCCTGCGAGCGAGAGGAAGGAAACGGCGCGGGAGGTGAGCAGGATGAGCTGTGTGGACGTGTCTTCCGGGGCCCAGCAGGACTGCATACACCCCACAAGGTCTGGACTCTAGAGCAAGAAGGGAGGAGGTATTTTGGGTGTGGTTCCCCCAAAGCAGATGCTGAGTTCTGGCCTCAGGCGAGGCCATCCTGTGAGTTGGGGACCGGCCCATGGGGAGCCCTGGAGGATGAGTCACACCCTGGAGCTCATCAGACCCTCCTCCCAGTGGCGCTGGGCTGTCCCCAGAGCGGGTGACCTGATCCTGGGTCCAGTGACACCGACCTCCCTGGGGGCAGGCACAGGTCCGGCCAGCAAAGCACCCCGAAGTCACGTAGCTCGGAAACATGGGAAGTATCTACGGGGACTGGACGTGCCAGGCGGTAGGAGCTGGGTGGACAGATCCCACAGGGTCGGGGGCTCAGCCCTGCAAGACCGCCCTCTAGAAATTGCAGAAGCCAGTCACCAATCCAGCTTGACCCCTGTGCTGCTGAGCGGTCAGCTGTCGATCACAGGGTCCCATGACCTCCTCCTCCTCGGGTCCCTTGAATCGGCTAGAGCGGCTCCCAGAGCTCAGGAAACATGCCGCTCACTGGATCGCTGCTTGATTAGAACAGGATGTCACTCAGATGACGAGATGCAGAGTCAGGCGTGAGGAAGTGGGCACCTCTGTCCCCAAACCTCCACGTGTCCGCCAACCTGGACGCTCTCCGAACCCCTTCCTTTTGAGTTTTTTTTGGGGGGGGCGGTTGGGGGGAGGCTTCGTTGCCCAGGCACGATGGATGAAACCACTGTCCATGGGGGATCGATTCCACTGTGAACCGGTCACGGGGTGGGGGGGGGGGGGGGGCGGGAATGAAAGTTGCAACCTTCCCATCACAAGGCAGCCAGCTCCCATCCTTACGGGGCTTCTCCCCAAAGTCACCCCATTCACACAACAGAAGAGCACTAGAACTGTCAGGCCTTAGGACCGTGGAGGGTTTTCGGAGCGAGGAGGCACCAACACTATGCACTTATCTACAGGGGTGCAAGCTGGTGTCCTGGTTTGACAAGGAGCCTCGGACGTCTGCTTCCCTCCCTTGGAAAGAGTCCGTAAATGCCAAGCCCCCTGCCCTCGGGTCAGTGGGCAGGAGGGTGGGATTTGGTCCTGCATGTAGGGAGTGGTCCAGCATGCAAGGGGAACCACCCGTCTGTTGCAAAGACTCCGCAAAGCCGCCCCGGGGCCAGCACAGAAACGGACGGGTGTGGCCCAGCCCCTCGCACACTTCCGTTTTCGGACACTGAAATGGCACTTGCCTGGCTAAAGAACCGACAGCAGGCCCGACAGGGAGGTGCCCGTTCCAGGCTTGGCGGTGGCTTCCCACCCCGGGCGCCATATATTGCGTGGATCAGACTCGGGTCTCGGGTCCTGCCTGCGAGCACAGGGCACCCACCCTCCGGATGTGGGTGCACCACACCAGCTCTTAGCAATTCCGACTGCACCCAAATATCCTTCCGGTAGAGAACAGGGGTTTGCTTGTTTGTTTTGCCAACTCATTCGGAATTCTGCAGTTGCTTGCGGCTAGGAAAGGTGACCGGTGCCGAAGGGCTCAGCATTGCAGCAGGACGAGCGGGAACAACGTGGGTGCTGTCTCTTAGACAGTGCTGCTGGCCCTCCGCCTGCCTCCCCACCGCCCCGCGCAAAACGATCCGTGATGCAAAGAAAAGCATGTGGGCGCAGAGGGGACGTCATTTCCCACTTGTATCTTGAATGCCCAGAATCACAGACAGGGGCAGGCGGGAGGGGTGGGGGTCTCAAGTCGGTGGAGATACATTCTGTCCGAGGGCTGGCGAGCACAACCGTGACATCGAGGGATCCGTGGGGCGGACGCGCTCCGCTGGTTCTCGGGGAGGATCTGCGCACATCGCAGGCTCTGCTCCATTCACGTGGGCGCAGACGCCCCTGCACCGCTCGGTCAGGGCTCTGCACACCAAACAGCACCGAGACGACCTCTAATTGCATCCAAGAGGGCGGCGATTATAGGACCAGCACCACCACCTGCACCCCGAAAGCTGGAACATCGGAAAAGCCGGTGATGTTATCTGCTGTGAGTCCAAACGCCTGAGAACCTGGTGCTCCGTGCGCGAGGGCGGGACCAGATAAATGTGTCGGGTGCAGCACAGAGAGACCGCAAGTCCCTGTTCCTCCACCATTTGGGGGGGGGGGTGTGTCTATTCCGACGTCAACGGATTAGGTGAGGCCCACCCACGCGCAAGATGGCGCGATGACGGGATCCCCAAGCCCCGGGCGCAGGGGCAGTAGGGGCTGCAGGAGACCCTAGGAAAGGTTCAGGGGAGGCTGCAGGTGACTCCCCAGAAGCTGGGACTCGGCCCGCAGCCTTCACTGCAGTCGGGCAGCCTTCTTTCGGCTTCCAGCTCTCTCAAAACATCGAAAAGTCGCTGCTAACAACTTTGTCTTCCCAACGTGGCCTTTCAGATATAAAGTCAGAACCATCACTGATGGCCCTGCGGAGCAGGGAGCGCGATGTGGGATTCGATCCCAGGACCCTGGGATCATGACCTGAGCGGAAGGCAGACGTTCAACCGACTGAGCCACCCGGGCGCGCCTGTTTTTCTTTTTCAAGACTGTCTTGGCTTATACACCACATCGTCTTTATCCATCCATCTGTCGATGGACATCTTGGCTCTTTCCACAGTTTGGCTATCGTGGACATTGCTGCTATAAACATTGGGGTGCACATCCCCTTCGGGTCCCTACATTTGTATCTTTGGGGTAAATACCCAGTAGTGCAATTGCTGGATCGAACGGTAGCTCTAATTTCAACTGTTTGAGGAACCTCCATACTGTTTTCCAGAGTGGCTGCACCAGCTTGCATTCCCACCAACAGTGTAGGAGGGTTCCCCTTTCTCCGCATCCTCGCCAACATCTGTGGTTTCCTGACTTGTTCATTCTAGCCATTCTGACGGGTGTGAGGTGGTATCTCACTGAGGTTCTGATTTGGACTTCCCTGATGCCGAGCGATGTGGAGCACTTTTTCATGGGTCTGTTGGCCATTTGGGTGAATGACAGACTAGTTCAAAAGCTCACCCACATGGTTTCTTTAAAGCTCGATTTTTCCAGAAGTAACATTTACTACAATGAGCTCGACCACAGAAGCTGGGGAAGAAGTGATTGCGAGCGACGGGAAGCGGTGAGCCTCCACAAATCAAGTTGTGGGTTTTTATGTCCAGTTCCCGTGCGGCACAGTCGCTGAAACCTCATGGGGGGTGAGCCCTCCCCCAATTTCTTCTCCGTGTTCTGTATTCACTCGTCCTGAGCATAACTCGAAGCATAGTGTGCCCGTGGATAACATCGTGTTTTATTTATTCATATACTTATGGATTCCTGATCCATTGATTCCACAAAAGATTTGAGAAGGTTTTCAGAAGGAATGGTTTTAGTTTGACTTTTTTTAAGAAAAAATAGCAATGTTGCATGAGTCGGGACAAGAAATAAGTGGCTTTTTTTTCTTTTAATAATCATCTACTTTCAAGAGTTGAGTTTTCTTGGTGCCCCAAGGCTGCAGGGTAAGCCCCGGGGGGGAAGGGGTTTCTGTTACCATTCTGTGACTTTGAAGGCAGGCCAGTCCAGCCACCACGTTTAACTTGTGTGCCGAGTCTGTGTCCAGGGTCCCCACACTTTCTTTCCGACCTTTTGCCCCGCACTGTCTGTACTGCGTGTTGATTTTTAGGAGTTATGTCGGGAGCTCCTGGGCCTGCTTGCTTCTGGGAGGTGTTGACCAACCTGAGGGAGTGAGTCAGGGCAGAACACCCTGTTGTGGGTCATAAACTGTCTGCCCTGCACTGCTGTCCACCGAACTCAGAATGGGACCTGGTTTGGGAATAGGGTCTTTGCAGAAGGGATGAAGTGAAGGATCTGAGATGAGCCCATCCTGGATCAGGGTGGCCCTAAATCCAATGGCAGATGTCCTTGTAAGAGACAAAAGAGGAAACATAGACCCAGAGAAGAAGCCACGTGAAGATAGAGGAAGAGATGGGAGGGACGTGGCCATGAGCCCAGGGACACCTGGAGCCCCAGAAGCTGGAAAAGTCAGAAAGGACCCTCCCCTGGAGCCTCTGGAGGGAGCATGGCCCCGCCCCGCCTGGATCTCAGCGACCCTGCCCCGCCTGGATCTCAGCAGCCCTGCCCTTCCTGCATCTCAGCCTCCTGCTCTCCAGAGCTGGGGGAGCGTGAACTCCTGTCATTGTAAGTCCCCAGTTGGTGATCATTTGTCACGGCTGCCTGAGAAGGTTCATCTGTAACCCTGCTCTCTTCCCTGAGGCCTCAGGTTGCCGCATCCTCCCTCCCCACTATCACGCACAGTTCCTGACCCAGAGCCCAGTCCCCTGCAGCGACTGGCTCAGGGGTCTACAGCTCTGGGAAGCAGCCCAGGGGGTGTCCATCCCTGGCTTCCCCATCCTTGCCCAGCTTCTAGCACTGCTAACACCTGAGCCTCTCGGCTGTGTGCCCTTTATCTCGTTGCCACCAGGGTGGTCGATAGACCATGCCTTTTCCGCTACCTGGCCTGGCCCATCTCTTTCCTGGGGACCTGCATCCTTAACACTTGGTGGTGTTAACAGGTGGTTCTGATGGGGCCAGTTGGATGCCTTCAGTGCTTTCACATCCACCTTCATTTTCTGACCCTACAAACAAACTGGACCCAGCAGCCAGGAGTAACTCAAAACAATGGAAGCCCTTCTCCTCCATCAAGAATTCCTAGAAAGATAGCACAGGGATTCCCACCCCTTGTGGTATGAAGCAAGAAGACTCTTTACCATCAGTCTAAAAGAGCTCGTTCATCTGGTGCCATGGGGAACTGTGGACCATGAACATATCCAGTATTTGTTGCATATTTGTCCCAGAACTTAGTATGGAGCTGACATTCCATAAATATCTCTTGGTTGGCTGATAAATGATAAACCCTCTGCCATGCTTCATGTATACAGGAGTTGATGGAAATGCAAACATGTCACAAGGGGTTGAATTGCTGAGTGTTGAGTTGGGTGTGATTGTTGTTTTTTGAGCAGGAGTGCACTAGCGTTGATGCCCTGGTTTTGATTTTATAGTGTAGCTTCAAGGTAAAGTGTTCCATTGAGGGGCACCTGGCTTACATGGGACCGTAGGTGCTAGTCTTGAGTCCCTGCAATTTTCTGGGGGTCCATAATTATTTCAAAATGGAAAGTGTTGTGTTTTGTGTGTGTGTGTGTGTGTGTGTGTGTGTGTGTGTGTTTAATCACACTGAAAACAGTTTGGAGAAGTGCTATGTTTTATATTTAGTGGTGTACTTTAGAATCTAAATTCCCTTTGGAATCAGGAAATAGTATGTCTGTCACCAAAAAGTACTGCGTGTGTATCTTTGAGGTCGGTTTAGTGTGATTGGTTGTAGAAGAGAGGCAGTTTTTAAAGCAGTGTGTAGTGTAAGGAGCTTCCTGGGTTCTTTGAAAGTAGGGTTAACCACTTACCAGTATCCATGACGAGACCAGAATAAAGTAATGGGTGTGTAAACACAGACACACACACACACAAGAACACATGGATGGAATTGCCATTTATTAACTTGCTGATCGAAAGAACACAGAAGCAGAATGTCCAGGCATCCTGACTCTCCAGGAAAAGATGTGCACTCAGAAATGAGCTCTTTCATTGTCAAGTTACAAGTCAACCGCCTTGGGTCCGTTTCCTTGCTTTTATAATAAGGATGTTCATTTCCTCAAAAGATCAAAAAAAGCACTCCCGATGTGTGGTTGGCCACCACCCCACTTGGAATGGCCCATACAACAGGAAAAGAAGGATATGTGGCTTATATTCAAGTAAATGTTTCCTGAATCCCTTTGGATGTCTTCTGCACACAGATAGCCAACGTAGACCAACTAGGGGAATACTCCTGAGATCTAGGAGGAACCTATCAACCACAGACCAGCTCACTTGACCTTGACCTCCAGCAAGAATTAACTGTGGAAAGAAACGCCAGAGAGTTGGTTCCCTGTAATGAATGGAACATCTTGTATACCTCCCCTTCCTCCAAAACCAAAGGGATTGCAAACTCCTTGGGGATGTTATTTTGAGCCCTTGGAGGTGAGAGGAAGAATGTTGAGGTCTTGATAAATACTTAAGAAGGTGCGTCTTCTTCGGAGGAGCGTTTGGAGCCGGACGAACCACTCCAAAATCCGGTGTCTTAAAACAATAACCATTGATTTCACTCATAATTCCGTGTCTTGGCACTTGGGGCTGGGATCAGCTGGGCAGTCCTTCTGGGGTCATCCTGACTCACTCAAGAGTCACTGGTCAGCTGCTTGGTGGATGAGGCAGGACTGACTTGTGGCTCAGCCAGGACAGCTCCCCTGGGCTCCATGGACCCTCTCAGACTTGAGCGTATGGCGGCCCGGGAACTCAGATGCTTGGAAATGTTGCGTTCCGTTGACCAAAGCAAGTGACAGCATCAGTTTGGCTAGACGTGGTGGGAGCATGGACTCCACCTGTCCATGGCACAAGCTGCAAAGTCACCCTGCAAAAAAAAAAAAAAAAAAAAAATGCTGAAACGGGGAGGGAGGAAATTAATTGCACTCACTTTTGCAAACCATCTTCACAACATTCAATGGAGCCCCCAAACACCCGATGCCTGAGAAGATGTAGCTCACCCACAGCATGTGTTGAGGACTCCCCAGCCTGGACCATACTCTGCATTTGCAAGACTAACTGTGTTTTGCATTTCTTAGTGCTCTGTTTAAACAGCATCCAAACTCTCTGTGCAGGGATCAAGCTTGAACTTTATCTGGTGTAAGCTGCTGACCTTACTCTTCTGAGACTATCACTGAGATGGAAAAAGGCTGTGCCCGTAAAGGGTGCACTGTGGTTTTGGTATCCCCCAGCAAAGAACACGAAAGAAGAGAACCGTTAGAAGGAGAGATGGGTTGTTTTCCCCCATGCACTCATGTCAAAACTTTCCTGCCCACAAGACATATCACAGGAAACCATCCACTCTTGACCAAACGTCGATGATTTGTGGCCATCCTGTGGTGTAGAAGGGTCTTCCAAACAACAACCAGCGGCTCTCACCAGCCATCATCCCTAACCGGACATACGTCAATCCCAGGCAGATTGCTTTGGTGAGCTCTGGAAAAGCCAGGGAAACTGGCAGGAAGAAATGGGGATTTTTAGCTTCTGGGGGGAGATAGTAAATGTTCCAAAAAGTTGGAAATACATTCTTTATTTGGCTCACAAATAACCCTGATCTGAGCAAGAAATAATAAATTCCTCCCTTCCCAAGCTCTCTGGAAAGGTTCCCCTTCTCTTTGCACTGCAAGCTAAGGCTCTCAAAATCTCTGCAGAGACCTGGGGGCTTCCCAGATTTCCTCTTGTTCCCCCACCTCTGCCCCATGAAGCCATCCCTTTATTCTGCCTTCAGTTAGCTACCTGTGTGAACTTTCAGTTAGCTACCTGTCTGAACCGAACCTCAGCCTACAGTCATCTGCCTTACAGTGTTGCTGAGATTTCCGTTTGTCTGTGGACGAAGATGACACTACCTGGTAAACACGCAACGTCCATACCCATCTGGTTCCAGGCTACTTTCCCAGGCAGACCTCCCTATCCTTTCCCCTACTCACTGCATGCCATGGAGGTTCTCCCCCGGCATCCGCATTATTGCTCATGCAGGGAAACTCTCTAGAATGCATCCCCACCCTCTCTCTATCTGGAAACCCCCTAAGAGTCTTCCAAGACATGGTTTAAATGTAATCTCCTTGGTGAAACATTTCCAAACCCTCGGACGTGGTCTCTGATTTCTCTTCCTTCCCATGGTGCTCTGTGCTCATCTGTACAACACACCGTATTGTGTAGACTGTAGAGGGTTTTCTAGGATCCCTCAAGAGACCCAATGGGCCATTTGCTAACAGGTGGAATGATTTATTCACCCTCCCATGCTCAGTACCTAGGTCAAGATCCTCAGCACACCATATGCTAAATAAATGTGTGCCGGATATATGAACCTAATTTTCACGTGGTCTTGCATTAGATCCCGCAAACCAGAACATGCTTGGGCCAGCTGTCCCGTCTGCTGTGATGCACATACTGTGGATATTTCTGTCCCACATCCACTTCTAGAATCTTACCATTCCCCATCTCTTGAAATTGGCCACATATTTGTGTCTGCTTTGATAAAGAGACACTGCATAAAGGATGAGTTGGTTTTCTCTTTCTCTCCTTCTGGAAGGTCACCGTGGGAACCCAGCCATCATGATGTAAGGAACCCCAAACCACTGGGTAGGTGTTCTGTCTCACCAAACGTCTCAGCCGGAGCTGATTTCATGGGCTAGCAATCTGTGCAGTTGGGCCTGCTCTCAGAAAGGGCCTCCATGCTTAGCTTACTGCCCCACTGCCACCATCTAGAAATTCTTAATGAAGTTTGGACAAGGGGTCAAAGTTGGCCTAGCCCCTGCCAGGTTGCAGATTTTTTTTTTTTTTTTTTTTTAGCAAAATGCATGTGTGGCTGCTCTAAAACACGAAGTTTTCGGGCAGTATGTGACACAAAACTGGAACCGTGACACATCTTAGAATTAACATGTATGTTAACTTTTGCCATGTAACGTTTTCATATGTATATCGACACACGTGTTCTGTGTGTCTGTGTGTCTATGTGTGTGTCCTTGTAGGATAAAGAAGATGACCAGGAGCTTCCTTATCTCAATACGTAGCCTTTTGTGGTGCGCTCTCTTTTGCTTTGATGCATTCAGTTGAGTAATGTCCCATCCAAAGTGCAGTGTGTGTGTACGTGTTCGGCTTCTGGCCAGGTGCTGAGGTAGAAGCACCACTGAGACTGCTCATGGCCGAGAGACTCAGATACACACAAATACACAGAAATAAATTCATACAGCTGTTGTGCCATTGTTCTGTGTTTTGGGAAACCGTAGGACAATTCCTCCCGGCCCATCACCATGACCATCATGGCCAACCTTTGTCATGGAGAAGACCCCACTCCAGGTCCCGGACCCAGGGCTGCAGCCCACAGGGACTGCAGACTTAGTCACAAAGACGACTCATGTTTCAAGTGCAGTTCAGCACTCTCCCCTTATCTGCGGTTTGGGAAACAGGTAATCCTCCTGAGGGATCACCGGAAGGTCAGCAGGAGCCTAATTCTAGGTCAGCAGGCCTACGTCATCCACCTCACTTCATCTCATCACATGGACATTCTATCATCTGAAGTCGTCACAAGAAGAAGAAGAAGGGTGCATACAGATGAATATGGTATTTTGAGGGAGACAGAGAGAGACCACATTCTCATAACTTTTATTACAGTGTATTGTTCAGATTATTCTATTTTATGATTAGCTATTGGGTTTTTTTTCCCCTCTGTTTGTTTGTTTTTAAGTGGGCTGTGTGCACAGCGTGGAGCCCAACACAAGGCTTAAACTCACGACCCTGAGATCAAGACCTGCCTTGAGATCAAGAGTTGGATGCTCAACCCACTAAGCCACCCAGGTGCCCCTGATTAGTTACTGTTAATCTCAGGCTGTGCCCGATTGATAAAATAAACTTTACCAAAGGTATGCATGTTTAGGGAAAAATATAGCGCCTATAGGGTTTGGTACATTCTGCAGTTTCAGGCATGCACTGGGAGCTTGGAACATGTCCCCTGAGGAGGAAGGGGGACTCCTGTACTCTGGGAAATGGATTTGTTCTTGATTCCAAGCCAGACTAACCACGAGCTTTAGCTCCTTCAACAAAGTAGTTGTTTGTATACTATGCAGCTTCACTGCATCTTTTGATTTCCGCAGGGGACCCAACCTACGTTACATTTAAGAGGGGAAAAATATATATACACATAAGGTTCACACATGAACTTTTTGCTAAATTAATTAAATTACTGTTTTTAAAATAAACTGGACCACTGACGGGCACAGACCATGAAGTTTCTAATGTAAAAACTCCAGTTTACAACACGCTTTTTATCTTTGGTTTCTGTGAACAAACACTCTGAGGAAAATGCCAGTGGTTTGGAGGCAGTCAAGAGGCAGTCAGGTACAAACAGCCTGGATTTAGAATCAAAAAGTCTTGGTTCTAATCCCAGCCTGCCACTCATGAGTTCCATGGGCCCAGGAAGTTTCCTCATCGACAGAAGTGGGCTAGTCAGTCCAATGCCCCTACATCATAGTTGTTTCCCAATGTGAAAGTAAGTTATAATACAGCACAATGATGTCTGGTACAAGGTTCACTTGTTTGTTTATCCATCCCTTTCTCCATCCATCCATCCATCCATCCATCCATCCATCCATCCATCCATCCAGTTATCCATCCATCCATCCATCCATCCATCCATCCATCCATCCAGTTATCCATCCATCCATCCATCCATCCATCCATCCAGTTATCCATCCATCCATCCATCCATCCATCCATCCATCCATCCATCCATCCATCCAACCATCCATCCATCCATCCATCCATCCATCCAGTTATCCATCCATCCATCCATCCATCCATCCAGTTATCCATCCATCCATCCATCCATCCATCCAGTTATCCATCCATCCATCCATCCATCCAGTTATCCATCCATCCATCCATCCATCCATGCATCCATCCAGTTATCCATCCATCCATCCATCCATCCATCCATCCATCCATCCAGTTATCCATTCATCATCCATCCATCCATGCATCCATCCAGTTATCCATCCATCCATCCATCCATCCAACCATCCAACCATCCATCCAGTTATCCATCCATCCATCCATCCAGTTATCCATCCATCCATCCATCCATCCATCCATCCATCCATCCAGTTATCCATTCATCATCCATCCATCCATCTACACATCCATCCACTTATCCATCTATCCATCCACCTACTCATCTATCTATCTATCATCTATCTATCTATCATCTATCCATTCTACCATCCATCCATCCATCTGTCCATCCATCTATCCACCCATCTATCCACCCACATATCCACTGACACTTCCATCTACCCATCTTTCCACCTACCATTCTACTGACTCAGGAGATTTCTCTTCAATATCTATTCAACAGGCACCATGTATGATGGCCAGACACCACTTAGCTGTTTTGACTGCCCATAAGGAACTCAGAGCAGGTCTCTATTATAAACTGGGCCCAACCTCTGGTAACAAAGACCAGAAAGAAAAGTGTTTTAAATACGACTGAAGCAAATCTGACTTTTAGGAAAAAAAGAGAAGATAAAAATTTACTTCTCTCTCCCATAAACGATGTCAAGAGAGTCAGATCAGGACCGTTATGGCCATTCTGCAGTGCCACCAGCAACCACAACTGTTTTTCTCACCATGTTCAGTCATCCTTCAAGGGTAGCTCCCACCCTCTGGGTTACCTCCTTCTCCAGGCTGGCTGCTGGAGCTCCAGGCATCTCCTTGATATTCCAGGCAAGCACAAGACGAAGCAAGGAGAGGGCCTAAAGGGCACCTGGCCATCCATCCATCCACCTTTTAAGGAATGTTTCAGAAGTTTTCTCTGACAATTTCTGCTTACATTTATTTTATTGACCAGAACTTACTTTTTGGTTATACCCAGCTGCAAGGGAGACTGAGGAAATGGTCTTTTAGCTGCCATATTGCCAACATCCATAAAATCAAAGTCCCTTCGTATGGAAGAAGGTGGAAGGGATATGAGATGCACGTGTGGTCTTGCACGCACACAAGATGAGTGGATGGATGGATGGATGATGGAGATCTACATGTAAAGGTGCGGACATTTATACACATGCATACTCTGTGCGTGTGTCTCTGTGTGTGCCCACCTGCACCCTTACAGACCAAAGGTAATGATAAGAAAGCTTCATTATCTAAATACTCAGCTTTTCATGGCAAGCTCATTTTTGTTTTGCTTGCATTCAGTGGAGTAATTAGGCATCTGAAAGGCGGTCTCTCTGTGCTGGGCTCTCAGCCAGGTGCTGAGATACAATAAAAAATGAGACTGCTCAAAGACTTTGGGGAGACTGAGATATGCACAAATAAATACATGTAAACCAAGGGCTATTAAAACTAAACACTGCTCTCCGAGGCAGGCCTATGACTGCTTGATTTCACTGCTGTATTCCATAGAGTGGGCCTTCGGGTCGTTGATGAGTGGCTGAGGGTGCTAAAGAATTACTGAGAAGAGGGACCCCAAGGAACTTGGGGAAGGCAAGCCTGAGGAGAGGGAGTAGGAGTTGGGTAGGTCGGGACTCAGAGGAGGGAAGTGCTGGGGGGCTTTGCCCTGGTGAAAGCATCCTGGCCAAAATGTCTAGCGCTGCCCAGGCTTGAAGATCAAAAGCTGAACTTTGAAAGAGCAGCAGAGCCGATCTGATTCAGGGTAAGACGCTGGTTATATATGCACCAGATTGGAAATGTGTCAGTTTTCACTGACTATCCAAGAATAATTCAGATATCAGGAGAAAGTCTGGCAGACAAGATTTGGTGTGACTAGGAGCTAAGAACATCGATTGAGCCATCGATCCGTCATCCATTCATCCATCCATCCATCATCCATCCATCCTTCTACCCTTCCATCCATCATCCATCCATCCATCCATCCATCCATTCACTAACCATCCATCCATCCACTAACCATGCATCCATCATCCACACATTCTTCTATCCTTCCATCCATCCATCCATCCACCTACTAACCATATATCCATCATTCATTCATCCATTCTTCCATCCATCCATCCATCTACTAACCATCCATCCTTCTACTAACCATCCAACCATCTACTAACCATCCATGGATACTAACCATTATCCATCCATTCTTCTATCCTTCCATCCATCCATCCATCCACCTACTAACCATATATCCATCATTCATTCATCCATTCTTCCATCCATCCATCCATCCATCCACTAACCATCCATCCATCCATTCACTAACCATCCATCCATCCACTAACCATGCATCCATCATCCACACATTCTTCTATCCATCCATCCATCCATCCATCCACCTACTAACCATATATCCATCATTCATTCATCCATTCTTCCATCCATCCATCCATCCATCTACTAACCATCCATCCTTCTACTAACCATCCATCCATCTACTAACCATCCATGGATACTAACCATTATCCATCCATTCTCTACCCTTCCATCCATCCATCCATCCATCCACCTACTAACCATATATCCATCATTCATTCATCCATTCTTCCATCCATCCATCCATCCATCTATCTACTAACCATCCATGGATACTAACCATCCATCCATCCACCCATCTCCCCGTTGACCTGTCCAGAGGTGACCCGGGAGGGAAATCAGGCTCCATCTCTTCAAATGGCCATCATCATATTCCAGGAGCTAGCTCCTTCCTGAAGTTAGGGCCACACTCTGGTGGCGTTCCCCCACATTTTCACTCTTACAATTTTAAAATCCGTTCACCTCCAAGTTTGAAAGTAATGCAGATGCAGTGCAGAGAGTTTAGCAAGTACGGATAACAAAGACATCCCTCGTGTTACAACAAATAATCAGGGCTATAGGTTCGGCGTGTATCCAGCGATGTTCTCCTACACACCAGAGAGTGTTTTGATGCAATGTGGATGGGTTTAGGCTGTGCTTTTTTCATTGACGAGGACTTGCAAACCCTTCAATGTACCTCAGTGCTTTCAAAAGTATGCCATTTCCTGGCATACATGGATCGCCTATCGCTTCTGTTGCTTGATGTGTGGGTTGTGGGACGTTTGTGCATTTCTGCTGTTCTCTTGTTGTAAATAATACTCTTACAAGCAGAGGTTGACAGGGACTGAATGGTTGCATCCCTCCAGAAATTCACGTGCGGAAGCGCTGAGCCCAGTGGGTGGGTATCAGCAGGTGGGGAACAGTGACAGGTGACAGGACAGATATGTGCGGTACTTTGGAATAACAGTAGCCCCCGCCAGCTCAACAGTGCCCCTTCCCAGAACCAGAACAGAGTGTTGTTCTCCCCTCTGTCCAGCTGGGTAAATGGAGCCTGGGGTTGTGGGGTTCATGCTGAAGACCTGGGCCAGCCCGGGCAGGGCTCTGCTTCCAACTCCAAGTGCCTGGTCTCATGCTGGGCTCCCTGCTGCCTCCCTGACCCATTCCCTGGCATGCAGTAGGAATGCCACCCTGATCCCCTCCCCGGAGCCAAGCAGTACTTTGGGACCCCTTGTTTGGACAGAAAACCAATGGCAACACCAAGCAAACAAGAGAGGCACATACCTAGAGCATCCAGTGCTGCTGATGAGAGCAGGACCCTGCCCAGTGCACCCCAAACCATGCATCCTGGGTGATAGAGAAACAGGGAGACGTGCCCCAAAGTGAGAGCAGGCTGTTCTCCCTGGAAACCGATTTCCCCAAAATCATTTTTCAGAAAGAGAGAGAGACAAGAAGGGGGGAACAGGTGTTGGCAGATACGGTGAGGGGTCCCCAGGGAAAGAAAGACTAGGCACAGTTTTCTTATCAGAAGACATGACATAGGGCACCTGGGGGGCTCAGTCAGTTAAGCGTCTGCCTTCGGCTCAGGTCACGATCTCAGGGTCCCGGAATCGAGTCCCACATTGGGCTCCTTGCTCAGTCGGGAGTCTGCTTCTCCCTCTCCCTCTGCCCCTTGTTGTGCTCGCAGATAAGTAAATAAAATCTTTAAAAAAAAAAAACAAAAAACAGAAGACACGTCATTTTAGGTACCCCCCAACCATTTTGTGATCTATTGCCAATCAGCTCGACCCAGCCCTGCACACTTCTTGCAGAACTTCCTAGGACATCAGCATGACAAAAATATACAAAGGCTCAGTAGTTAATGATTTTTTTTTTTTTTTTAGGGGAATGAAAGAATGGAAAAACAGTCTCTACCCAGCCAATAGAATCGGGAGAAAGGAAACCAGGTGTACAACTCCCCTCATTGTGTGAAGAGTCAAGATTGCCCTGGTGCACATTCCTGAGTCCCTTCGACGGGGTTTTAAACCCCTGTGAGCTCCCCAAACAGCAGACTGGCCAGAGCCAGAGTATTGATAATACTGAGCCTCGCTGACCCTTGTGAGTTCCATCGCCTAGGACCTGGACTCTGACACCTTAAGATGACTTCTGCCCCGGGTCCCCCACCTCGCAAGCCCTGTCGTGATCATGCATACACCCTGAGCTTCAAACTCTCCCCGTTTTGTGGTTCAGAGAAGGCACGGCTTTGGGAAATTGCAAGTAAAACCCTTCTTTTTGCTGTTCTTTGGTTTGGTTGTTTCTTTTGACTCCAGGGTCACAAAGAGGAGACCTCAGTTTTGGGTTACAGTGGGGACAGAGTTTTCCCGAAGAGATGGAGACAGGTCCCCAGTTTCCTGCAACCCGGAAAGGCCTCTTGGAATTTCTCCCCTAGACAGGTTTTCCTTTCTGCAAACTTTTCTTCGGACAGCCGAGGTTGTCTCCCACCCTCACGCCCTCCGTGGATACGGTCTTTTCTGTTCTGCTTTGTAAGTTTACTTTTTTCTCTGTCCATTGGGTTCTTAGGGTCCCCACTGAGACCCATTTTCCAGGTCAATAGACAAAGTCCAATGGTCAACAAAGGATGCTCTGTAAAAGGTGGGAAAAGGGCCAGTCTGTAGGTTTGTGCATGTGTGCATGTGCACGTGTGTGTGTGTGTGTGTGTGTCAAAACCGCTCAGACCTCCCTCCTATCCTGAGTTCGAACCCCATAATGCACGCATAGCAAGACGCCTGCTCCAAAAGGAGCTTCCTCCCTCCTCCCTCTCTAGGTCTTGACATATGCCCTTCAAAGATCTCTTCTGCGGCACTTGGATACAACTCAGGAGGTTTCTTCAATTAATTTAATTTTTATTCTGGAGCTTAGAGCTTCTTGATGCTCTCAGAGCATCTGCAAAAGATGACGGAAATTTTCATTTTGAGCCAAGGAAGGTGGCCCTTAAAAAAAAAAAAAAGGCCAAGTCAACTTAATGAATTAGAAAGAGAAGTAACCAAGATGCGTGTCGGTTTGAACATAAATTAAAAAAAAAAAAAAGTGAAAGCCTAGCTTTTAGTGCAAGTGACAATGCATATTTATGATAGCTGATGATGAGGACCTAGCCCCTCCAGGATAAAAGGCGAGACCAGGCTGCAGAATGTGCCGGAACGTTTAGGGTGGTGTGGACAGCACAATTTCAGCCATGGTACAGCCCAAGGGACCAAGGTTAAAGATTGTCCAGGTTTAGGTTTTATTTTGAAGGGGTGACAGGCCTGAACGGGAAGGTTCCCTGGACGAGGGAGGGGTCTTTGCATTTCGACTTTGGCTCAAAGCACCTGTGGTTTCTTTCAGGGTGCTGACCTACCTCAAAGTGCCAAAATGGCTGCAGCAGCTCCAGCATCCCTTTGCTGCCCAAGAAGAGCCTCCCGTGTGCCCAGGCCCAGGGTCCACACGCTGCACTGGCGGGTAGAAAACAGGACACCTCCAAGCCTCCAGCTGTGTGTGGTCAGACGGATGCCTTTTTAAGTTAAGTGTCCCTGCACTTGCCCCAGGCGGACCCCGGGGGGTGCAGTCTAGTGCGTCTGACCTGCGCTGTGTCTGTCTGAGCCAGGTAGGTGGCCCTAAGGTGACCGGATGCCCGGGGAGGAGGGGCCCTGACTCTTGCAAGGGTGAGGAGAGCGCGCTGGGTTGGAGCTCGCCGGTATGGGGGTAGGGTGTGCAGGGTGGAATGCAGGAATCTGACTCAGGGATTTTCCCCGCTTCTGAGATGTTCTGTACCCTGAAAGAACACGGAGAGAATATTAAGCTAACATTTCAATAATAAAGAAAAATACTGATAGTCTGGGACAGGGACCAGCCCCAAGACTGGGGTTTGGACCCTGGCCAGAGACCCACCGGGGCGCCAGCCGCCTCCCAAGGGGAACGGGAGGGGTTTCCTGCTTCCCCCCTTCTGCGTGCCCACCCCCCAGCTTGCGGTGGGGAGAGGCTTCGGGGAGGCTCCTCCCGGGGAGGTCCCTGTTGAGACTGGGGAGGAGGGGGTTGCCGTGTGCCTCCAAAGCCCCCACCCCTGTTCCAGGCCCTGTCAGTTCAGCCTGGACTTTGGGATGGGACTGGGGGCTGCCCCCCCCCGCCCCCGGCCAGGGAACCGCGGTTCCAGGGAAAAAGAGCATTTCTCTTTGCCCCCCTTGGAGGTGGCACGCGGTCCCCGTTAGGAGTTAGGAGCAGGGAGGGGGTTTACAACGGAGGTTTCGCCCCCAAGAACGCGGATCCCGTTAGGGGCTGTAGACACAAGGAGGGGCCCCCACCTTCTGAACAGGGAGGGGATCACTTGCTCCCTTCGGGGCCGCCTGGGGTCGTTAGGGGCGGGTAGGGGGCCCTCACTTCCCGAATGGGGAGGGGGTCACCCCCGCTCTGAGTAACCAGGTCTCCCCCGCTTGTCCACTCCCCTGCGCGGGGCCCCGCGCCCGGGGTGTCCTGGGCTGCGGGCGGGGCGCGCGGAGGCCAGGGCGGGGCCACAGGGCGCCCCCCCACCTCTCCCTCCGCCGGCCCCGCCCCGTGGGCACTGCAGCCGCCGCCGCCGCCCGCGCGCCCCACGACCGGAACAGTTCCTGCGCGGCGCGGGGCGCACCATGGCTCGCCGGGCCGCCCTCACGCTGCTGCTGGTCGGCCTGCTCAGCACCCTGGTGCCCGCCTGGGGTGAGCGATTTGGGAGACCTCGGGGCGGGGGGGGGGGGAGGGGGAGCTGGCGGAGTGCCCCGGGGGCGCCGGCCGGCCTGGGGACCCGCATCCGGACGCGCGCGCCGGGACCCCAGGGAAGGCCGCGGGGGCGCCCTGCCGGAGGCGGGCCTAGGGGAACGCAGCGGGGACCCCGGGCCCTCCTCCCCGCCCGGGCGGAACGCGCCGTGCCAGCGGGTAGCCAACGCCCCAAGGAGGCGGCCTCAGGGCCCTCCAACTTTTTTCCTGGGCGGGTTTGGACTTACTCCAGAGGCGAAATGCAGCGTGTGTTTTCAAACTCACAAACTCCGGTAGTTGGAGGCACTTGGCTGGGAGCCGGTGGCGCTTAGGTGCCCCCGGCCCGCGTGTGCGCCCCTGTGCACCCCTGCAGCGGCCCCGGGTCCCCCCCGGCGCACCCCGGGCCCCCGGCTTTGTTTGTGCGCGGGGAGCCACGCCCTGCGTTCGGGCCTAAATTTGGACGCGGCTGTGCAGCCTGCAACCCCGCGGAGCGGGGGATGGGGGTAGTTTAGAACAACTTGGCGCGCTGGACGCGTTCGGAAACACTGTGTGCCCAAGCCTCCTCGGGGACTGGGGCGCTCGCTGCGCGCGCGGTGGAAGGAAACGTGTTCTCCGCAGACTGCCGGGTGTGCTCCAGGGGAGACTTCAGAAAACACAGAACAAGTGTCAGGACAAGGGGAGGCCCGGGGACCTCCTCTCCCTACCCCCCCCCCCCCCCCCACTTTACGCCCAGGCGGCCCAGGCCTGTTTCTGGCAGTTGCCTGTTTTCCTGTCGCTCTCCTTTTAAAGGGGAAGTTGCCATGCTCTTTCTGTCTCTGTCCTTTGAAAAGGAAAGCTCGGATTTTTCCTGGGCGTAGCATTTTGAAAGCTTTCCCCCACCTAACGGTTATTTCCTTGTGTCGCAGCCCCCCCCCCCCCCGGGGGACGGTGGCCAGACTGTTAAGTGGACAGCCGGGCGCACGGCAGAGTAGTTTCAGGACCCGTCTGCTCCGAGGTGGACACGTTTTGCAACCAGGAATCATGACCCAAGGCCTGCGTGGTGCTGGGAATTTCCCCCTCTGTTGGGGCACCTCCAGCTGTGTGCTGGGGCTTGACTTTTGCGTCCTTGGCACCCTGGTTGTTTGGGGGGACCATTTGTGAATTGATGTGGGCGCTTTTTAAATAAGCCCGGTGCCCTCTGGTGGCTTCAGGGGGGTTAAGCCTGGTCCGGGGGGGGGTGGGGGGGCGGTACATCTTGGAACATTTTACAGCCCGCCGGGGAGGGCCTGGCATGGCTATCCAGTTTCTCTCTTTCGTCCTGAAGAAATGTCCTTTCTTCCTTCGGCTGTGGCTGGTCCAACAGCAATGGGTTTGTTCCCCATCCCCCGCAATGGCTGTCTTTCGGCTATTGGTTCGCATGACAGCTGCTCAGAGGAGTTTTCATTGATCCCTCTGGGTGTGTGTTTCTGCACTTTGCCTTGAGCACCTCCGGTGTGCGGGGTTCCAGGGAGGGAAAGCCAGCCTCACGCCAAAACAGCAGAGAAAGGTTGGAAGGATGGAGCTTTAGTACCTGTTGATCTTTCTGAGGATGCACAACCCCCACCCCAACCCACCCACCCACACACACAAACACAGACCTCCCTACCTGATCCTTCTGGGGTTGGGGGCAGGAACCAGCCCTTCCAAAAGATACAAATGCAGGTTTTTTGTTTGTCTTAATCAGGAAAGTGCTTTCCAGTTGGTGAAGGTCAGAACACACTTTCCTATAGAAATACATGTTTGGAGTAGTTTGCACAATGGCTATAAAAGCCCATTGAGCGCGGGGACAGACCTTTGCTTTTACTAGCATGGGCGGGGCCGGGGGGGGGTATTTCAAAGTCCTCAGGACCCAGGGCCCCTCGGTTCCTGTCTTTCTCCGGAGATTCCCATGGAATGGTGGGAGGGATGAAGGCGACCTAAAGAGGCGGTTTCACCTTTCATGGAGCTGGGTCTTCCCCACCCCCGGGATACTTGGAAATGCCTGGGGATGGGTGTTTTTTTTTTTGGTTTTGTCTTTTTATTTTTTTGAGGTGTGACACCTGGGGGAAAGGGTGCATGGCAGGTGGTGGGTGGAGACCAGAGACTCTGCTCAACACCGAACCATGCACAGGATGCCCCACCCCAGAGAGTCATGCCGCCCCAAATGTCAGAATGTGGGCTTGGTTTCTCCAGTTTCCTGACGAAGGCTCTGGTCTCCGCCTCGTGGGTATGGCTTTCGCGGTCCCGCCTGTTTGCCAAGGACACTGACTGCCTGCCCTTTGGGCTCTTATAAAACTTAATTGTACTTTGTTGACCTGTGTGCGTTGGTGCTTTTTTCTGTTCTCAGTTTAGGAGGCTAATGCTTTTTTTTTCTCTTTTTTTCATGTCGAGATAGGAAAATACTGGATTTTTGTAGATTTTTTTTCCTTCCATCTGGATGACATCTTGGCTGCCTGCTCTGACTTAGAACAGAATATGGCTAATAGAGCAGTATAACCAATTCAACATGAAGGGGTCCCAGCAGGATTTCGTGGACGGAATCTGGCCTTTTTCTCAGGGGATGGCTTCCCCCCATGGGACCCTGAGTAGCACACATGTGGGCATCATGGTGTTTCCACCTCCTGAGATTTTCCAATGCACGGTGGCTTCTTTTAAGGGGAAAACAATCCCACGTGTCTTACGACTTACAGACAGGGTAGAGCTTTAAGACGGATGTGTGTTTGGAGGCTCAAAATTACTCAGCATTCCGGGGGTGCCTGGGTGGCTCCGTCAGTGAAGCATCTCACTCGTGATCTCAAATCAGGTCTTGATTTTTGGGATCGTGAGTTGGAACCCCTCTTCTTAAAAAAGAAAATTAGTCAACATTGTGGCTCTACCTGGGATCATTCGGATGCCCAGAGACTGGAGCAGTGTTTTGTAGGATGCCCAGCCTTTGTGGGGGTCGGAGAGACACACGGGACACAAGACATGTCCATGTGTCCTCGTGTGCTTTGTTTTAACGTCTGGGCGTCTGTCCCAAGTGAATCAGCAGGGACTGCTCTGGGACATCCTTTGCTCCCTTGCCGTCTCATGGTGGATGACGGAGCATGTGTTTAGGGAGGGATCTCCAAAAGTCCTTTTAGGGGCAAGGGGGATACAGTGCTTTGGGAAGTGCTTTCTCCAGACAGAGGTGCATTTTCTGAACTTCTGAGGACACACCCTTGAGGATGGGTAGAACTGCCCCCAAAGAACAATGGCATCCACACGGAACTTATAGGACCCAGGCTTGCCAACTCTTTCCTGGTGGTGGTATTTGTCGGGGAAATCTGCAAGGGGACAGGAAGGTTGTTGTGGGGGGTGGTAATTACAGGAGACAGCTCCCAACCCAGACGGCTTTTCCACAGAGGTAGAAGGGGGCAGAACGCAGGGTGAGGATGGAACACGCATGAAACCCCAATCGCGGGCGATCCGCTGGGGTGGCGGACGCACGCAGCAAGTCCTCCTGCTTGCACGTGGCTGTGCGCAGATGCCCTGTCATACGCGAGAGCGGGTATTTAGCTACTGCAAACATTTCCATATGTTTGACAAAGACAGAGAACGTCTGAAGGGAAGGGCAGGCCTTCTCTTATGTTTCTCCTGTGTTTGCAACGGGGACTCTTCTTTTTCATTTCTATTCGCCCTGAAACCTTACAGTGCAGGGACCCACGTAACCCACAGGGCGTTTCTACCCCAGTTAGCGGCTGTCAGGATTCGGTTATGTCCGCCCCGCTGTGGGAGAGAAAGCCGTGTGGACTGTCGGCGATCTTGGTGCTGCCATGCTGCCTGGACGCCTTGGGTGGTTCCATCCAACACCAGAGGGATGCGCGTTCCCCTGTGTGCCAGTGTCTGGGACTGAGAGATGGTCACTCACCAAAGTTCTAGTTGTATTTAGGGAATTCGTAGTATCTTCCACACGCCTAGAGACACAACACTTCCCTTTCTTGAGTTTCTTGTTCTTCACTGGCGTGGTTGTTAGACCAGTTTAGGCAGATGGCACATGGGTGTGTTTCAGCTTTGTCTTGGAGTGACTCAACGTTGCCACGATCCCTCGTGTGCCCTCTCTCGCTAGCCGTGTTATTAAAAATCCCCTAAACAGGAAACCAGATACATCCTTTTTCCTGCCCCCACCCCCGAGTCGGTCGCAAGCCCGCAAACCAGTGTGTTTCTCCAACGGTAGCTTGGGATGCACTGATGGCCGAGAGTTCCATGGGCAGCCAGCAGCACTGATGACAAGAAGAAAATTCACTAGAGGCTAAAGCAGCCATGTGTCTCATTGGGAGCCCGGCGGAGTGAGCATCTGTGAGGCTTTTGTTCCGTTTCTCTGTGTCTGGGTGGCCCGGGCCAAGATATAAAACGGATTTATTGCCCTGGACGGCAGGTAGAAGGCTTTCAATATACTCGCAGATCCAAAGCCCCTGCAAATCACTTTCCTTTCTCCACTTGGAAGATTTGGATAGGCCCCCTTCGTTTTGGAAGATTTGGATAGGCCCCCTTCGTTTTGGGAGTTTTGGATAGGTCCCCTTCGTTTTGGAAGGTTTGGATAGGTCCCCTTCGTTTTCGGATGCATTGTATTGTATCAGGAACTTCGCAAAGAGGAACATAGTTGCTCCAAGGGAGTGCTTTCTGAAACAACATAATAATTGTAAGTCCTTAAATGAACTGCCCTCCGGGAGAAGGGGGCTGAAGTAGCAGAGTAGCTGCATTCCGATGCTCTGGAAGGCATTACTCATCCCGACACAGCACGGCCAGAGATTTCTGGCTGCTTTTTTTCAGCGCTGCCTTTGCCACGGCCCCCGTGTGCTGGTCTGATTGCTGCGTGGCAAGCGTAAGGGATGCAGCGTGGAAGACGCATGCGTTCGCTGGGGCGCACCATGGACCAGTGTTACACATGGACAAAGTATAAATAGATGATGTTGTCTTGAGGGCAGAGGGTCTTGGAGCCATGTCGATTTTATAAATCCTGCAAGAACCCATCTATTCCCGGTTTCCTTCTGAGGCTGTTAGCTGTGTTCTCTTAGTGGAGGGCATGGGCTCTGTGCTCAGTGCGAACGGAAACTGTGGTGTTTGCCCCAAACTCGGCACAGAGTGTACCCCAACGTACCCCAACAGGATGAAGGGAGACCGTAAGGGGAATGGTCAGCTATCTGAGGCAGACCAACACGGTGTGGCAGGAAAGGAAAGATGTGCTGGGGTTTCGCTAAGCAGGACGTGGTCGTGAACAGCTGACTCTCGCTCGGATCTGGGCTGGGTGCTGCGTAAAAGGTGAGGCCGCGGCCTCTTCCTGCCGGGAAACTTGCTTAAGGACTTGCGGCCTGGCTGGAGTGAGGTAGCACTCGAAGGGTGAGATAGAGGATTGACTGACTGATGACTGATAGGTAGATGATAAATGATAGATATAGTACACATGATGGCTGGCTGGCTGGCTGCATAGATACATAGTGACAGAAAGATAGATACCTAGATAAAAGAATGGGTAGACAAATATATGGATAGACAGACAGATGGACAGATATGATGGATGGATGGGTGGATGGATGCCTAGAATGATGTAGAGGATGGACAGACAGATAGCTGGGTGATAGATGTGTAGCTGAGATGCCCCAGGCTGCCCCAAGTGGCTCCCAGGTGGAGGTGTACATGTCTCCTTGCTCTGCAAGCAGCTGGACTCATCACAGCGAATCACAAGCATATCACCAAGTGACGAACGGGTCAGAATCCACGCATTCTGAGAAGAGGAAGCTGGAATGGAGTTGGGGAAGGGATCTGGGAGTGGGGATGGCAGAGAGGAAGATGAGCCTTAGCCTGGCACCCTGTGTGCGGCTACGGGACAGGAAGTCTCCCCGTCCACGTCTTGGGATGCCAGTGCTACCAGCCCTGAGTCTCTCTCCAGGTTAGGGTTAGGCAGGTAACAGCTTCTAAACCAGGTGCAGCTCGTTGCACCCACAGTGTCTCCGATGCTCTGTATCTGGAACTTCTCATCATTTTCTCCTCAACTTACATCTCCTCCTTCATTCCTATCTTTTGTGATATGGCCATTTGCCCAGACTCTCAGATGGAAGAGCCACCCTTCACTCCCGGCAGCTCCTTCCTCCCATATTCCATCTATTACGAAATCCTGTTCATTTCATCTTCTGGATCTTCCTTGATTCGTGCTCCTTTCTCTATTCCTGCCTTTTTTTGGGGGTGGGGTGGGGGGAGACTTGTACCCCTACTCCTGACACTTTTCTCACATGAATGGAAAAACCCTTAACTGCTTTCTTCCCTGGACTTTTCAGGCACTTTTAGGAGGGCAGTGGGGACTCCTTCTCAGATTACTTCATGTTTTAATGCACAAGATAAAACATAACGTTGCAGAGGGAGCTGGTTATATTAAATCCATTATTTAGTGTTCGGGTGGAGAAGATCCCAGGCTGAGGGCTGTCCATCCTCTTGCCTGCCTCCTTCCTCTGCTGTGTGTCCTGATGCTTGAGCGATGGTTGCAATCGCACACCTGCTCAGGAGCCCTCAGTGGCCAGTGGAGGCCCAGATCCAAGGTTCTCGGGCCTGGCCCCAGAGCAGAGTCCCCTGGCAGCTTGGAGAAATCACTCTTGCCTAGGCCTACCCGTGTCATCGGATTTATGTTGGTTGGCAAGACCGGTGGCCTCGGGGCCAAAGGGCCATGGGTGCCTGGCAGCTGCAGCGAGCTCTCCAGGTGTTGCTGTGCAGACCACAGAGGGAGCTGCCTCAGTAATGTGGCTTGACAGGGAAATACAGGAGATAATCCTATATTTAATGAAACTTAACTCCACATGGAAGAGAACTCCTCTGAGTCCGATAGGGAACTTATCCAAGACCGGTCGCTCAGACCTGTTCAGCTCCTCATGGATTCCATGTCCTGTGCACCTGTTCATCTGTTCATCCACCCACTATCCAGCCCTCTATGTGTGCATCCATCCATCCATCCACCCACCCACCCACCATCTACCTATCCATCCAGCCACACGTACATGCACCCATGTATCTGTCCAGTCATCTGCGTGTCCATCCATCCATCCACTCATCCACCTACCCACATACCCACTCACGCGTGCATCTGTGCACTTACCCACACTCCCAGCCACTGGCTCTCATGCATGCTTTCAGCTAACATAGATTGAATTCCCAGTGGTATCTGTATTCTCTCTCTGCTGTGTGCTGGGGGTCCAGAGAAGAAGTACCCCATCCTCTCTTCTCTGCCTGGAGAGTGACAAGCAAGGTATCCCTTCTGGTGCAGTGTCATGAAGGGGATCAAGGACCACTCTCCCCCAGAGGGTCAGAGAAGTCTCCTTGCATCAGTGGGAACCTCCGTGGGTAACAGCTTCTAACCAGGTCCATCTGGTTGCACCCACAGTGTCTCCGTGTGGGAACTCCGTGGGTAGAGCTCCCTGCAGGGCTATGGGATGGGTGGCCCTGGTTGCCAGGATATGGGTTTGAAACTCACCTGGAGGGTTTTGAGCCGACAGGTACATGTTCACACTTACCTGCAAGAGAGGTAAAGAGCATGGGGAGCGCGTTGGAGGGCAGAGGTCGTTGGCAGAGCCTGGATCAGGGAATTAAAAGCCTGCAATGTTGACCACACGTTGGTGTCATGTCGGTAAGCCTTTCACACACTGGTGCCTGAATCTCAGCCCACAAAATTTCTGATTTAATTCTCCGGGAGCATGGGCTGAGCATCAGGACTTATGGACTCACCCACGGCTGGGGATCAGAAGCAATCTCTGGTGAGGAAATGCTTCAGTGTGCTCAGAAAGAATGACAGAGGGCTTTCTCAGAGGAGGCAGCATTTTCTTGGGGCTTGGAGGTGTGAATAGGAGTTCTCCTGGTGTGGGCAAGGAGAGGATCCGAAGCAAAGCTCTAGGTGCCCTAAGTGTGTGGTTCCCACTCCAGGACACAATGTGCTGTCCGGGTTTGTTGCGGGGGCGGTAAGATTTAAAGTTTTGAGGAGCACACAACCACGTGTCAGACACTGCAGGAACTCCTGCGGGTACGTTGTTTGAACTGAAGTACGGCGATTCCTTCATATTCACGGGTCCCCTCTTTGTGCATTCGCCCGCGTGCTATTTGGCACTCCCAGATGAACACCGCCTGTGTTCAGGGACGGGCGCAGAAGTGCAGAGTATCTGAGTCACCGTCCAGCCTCCAGGGTGTCAACAAGTGTCCTTTTCATGCTCTGTGCAGGGGCACATCTTTTGCATGTTTGTGTCCTGTGCTTGGCAATGCTGACGAATAAATAACACAGACCCAGTAAGTTCTGTTTAAGCAGAAACATGCAGAAAACAAGGTCATGCGTTGACTCTCTGGCGAACACGTGACTCAAGGCTGTGGGATCCTAACGGCATCCACCCCTAGGAGCGAAGATGGAGTATCCGTGCACTCAGCACTCCCAACAGTTTATAGAACGTAACTTCCATGACGCATGAGAATTGACTGTAATTAATAAACAGAACGGTGGAGTCTGCTTGGCGACCTTGGGCCAGTTTCCAGAGCCACAAAGGGCTCCATGAGCTGACAAAGTTTGGGACAGTCTGATGGGTCATCTGGGGCCAGCCCAGGTGGGCAGGGAGGGGACTGGTGTGAAGGGAACACAGTTGGGGAGGTGCTAGGGTTGGAGTGGGGGCTTCTAGTCTGGTTTTGGGGCTCATGCCTTGGGGAACAATGCCTTGGCTTCCCGCAGGGGAGAGACTGGATGCCCCCGGGGGCCTGGGAGCAGCCCCCTGCAGCTGGGGTTGGAGTGGGGGCTTCTAGTCTGGTTTTGGAGCTCGCCCTTTGAGGAGCAATGCTCTGGCTTCCCGTAGGGGAGAGACTGCCTGTCTCCAGGGGGCCTGGAAGGAGCCCCTGCAGCAACGGACAGACAGCCGAGGGTCCCGGCCAGAGGGTAATAGAAAGGCAGGTGCACGGATGGCAGCCTGGTCTATCAGGAATGCGTTGGCACAGGGACCCCAGGGGACCGTGATGGTCCCCAACACCCTGCCCACGGCCTTACCAGATTCCCAGGGTTTCTGCACAACTTGACATACCTACCAGGGCTGTCCCCAGAGTGACGGTGAGAAAGACCTCTCCCCTCCTCCTCCACCACGTAGTAAACTTAGCATGAAAGGACCCGGCCCATCCCAGGCCCGAAGCGCCTTCGTCCCGGGGAGGATGAACCGGACCAGCTGCTTTTCACCTGCAGGCACACGCGGAATCTGGGCCAGGTCGACAACCCGCGTGGGACTGAAGTATGGAACAGAGCTGACGTGAGCCGTCAGGGTGTCACGACGCCCAAAATCGCCGTGGCCCTGAGCTTGGCTCCTCTGTGTAGCCAAGAATGCGCCCCCGGGGCTGGGCGACCGCCGTGCCGTGTGTTTACCCACACGTGCGTGCAGCTCTCCAGCTTGGCTCCACCTTGGTCTTCCTAGCCCGTCTGTCGCTGAGCCGCCGAGTGCATTTTTGTGCACAGCCTGTTCATCCGTTGTCATGATGTCGGGTGTCTTTGGGAAGCTGGACCTGGGGCCAGCACACTCCCAAAGCCTTGAGGACTCAAAAAAACCCGAGGAATGCAGGGGCGCCTGGGTGGCAAAGCCGGTTTAGCATCAGACTCCTGGTTTCGGCTCAGGTTGTGATCTCAGGGTCGTGGGATCGAGTCCCGCGTCTGCTTGAGATTCTCTCTCCCTCTCCCTCTGCCCCTCCTGCTCGTGCTCTCTCTCTCTGTCTCTAAAATTGATAAATCTCGAAATCTGTGAGCGAGAACGTTCAATGAAGTGTCTGCAAAGAGCACAGAGGTATTTCTGAAGCGAGTCACCCCGGAGGTCTTGCCGACATTTGATGTCCCGTTACTCCTACGAAAAAATATCTGGAAATGTGAGCAGTCCACTCACTGCCTCCTCGGTATTTCTCCTCTCGTCTTTCCCTAATTTATTTTATTTATGTGTGTATTTGTCTCCACGACTTACAGACCCTGTGAACAAATTATAAGATTTGCACTTTGTATAATTTATTGGGAATGCGTGTCGTTGTTGGTTTTTATTCTCATTGTATTTCTGTAATTGTATTCTATTCATATGTTTATATGGTTTATAAGCTCTGTATAAATTATAATGTGTAAGTATGTTTAACGAACGTCTGTACTTTATTACAAATAATCATATTTTCGTCCTGTGACTTATTTCTGTCTCGTTTATAGGGTCTATAAGTTTATATGTGTATAAATTATACATTTCATAATTTGTAATTTCTATAATCTCTTATAATTACATTTCATTTCTATTCTGATTTTACTTCTATAACTTGTTCTGTTTTATCATGTATGTATTTATATAATTTAAAAGTTCTGTGTATAATTACAAGCTACATAATTTACAGTTTCTATAATTCATCATCAATATATGTTGTTCCTATTGCAATTTTATTTCTATAAATTACTTCTACTTTTAATATAATTTATCTATAGATTTTATAAAGTCTGTGTATAAGTTATATAATTTGCAATTTTTATCATTTATTATTATAACATTATATAACTATTATATAACATTATTGTATATGTAATTTATTCTAAATTTACATTATTTATTCTGTATTCTATATATGTAAATATATATTATTTATTCCAAATCCATGCCTATAATTCATTCCATATTCTATGTACAATTTTATATTCTATATATTTAAATATATATAATTTATTCTAAGTATATGTCTATAATTTATTCCATAGTCTACATAGAATTCTATATTCTGTATATATGTAAATGTGTATAATTCATTCTAAATATTTATCTATAACTTATTCCATATTCTCTATAGAATTTTATATTCTTTATCTGTAAATATATGTTATTTTAAATATATATCTATAATTTATTCCATATTCTATATAGAGTTCTATATTGTATATATGTAAATATACACAATTTATTCTGGATTTACATCTATAAATTATTTCTACTATGTATTCCTATAATTTATAAGTTCCCTGTATGAATCCTGTCACTTGTCATTTCTGTCATTTAGTATTATGCATATCCCGTCCTGTTTTATATTTCTGCAATGCTCCACCATTGTGATAGAATTTCAGAGAAACCCGATTCTGGCTGGGTTGGCGGAATGGAGACGCAGGGGAGATGGAGGTCCAGGGGGGATGGAGGTCTGGGGGGGATGGGGGTCCAGGGGGGATGGAGATCTGGGGCGGATGGAGACCCAGGCGGGATGGAGGTCTGGGGGGATGGGGGTCCAGGGGGGATGGAGATCTGGGGCGGATGGAGACCCAGGGGGGAAGGAGATCTGGGGCGGATGGAGACCCAGGCGGGATGGAGGTCTGGGGCGGATGGAGATCCAGGCAGGGTTGCATCTGCACTCAGGAGAAGCTGCCCACACACCCACGGGAGTTTTTAGGGACTGCACGTGGCTCATCCCGTGTTCCCACGTGACTGGCTGATACAGGGCGGGAGGGGCTGCTGGAGGCGTGGTGCCATCAGGGTGACTCATGTTTCTCTCCGTCCGGCCAGGGGCAGCCTCGCCCTGCGTGACTCACCCCTGAATTCCCCACAACATCTGCAGCTTTGAGGGGTGGTGGAGCCCACAGCGCTGGACAGGCTTCCATGCACGGTGGTCTGCTTGTAGCGGAGACCAAGGAGCTACATGCCTTGAACGTTGGACACGGGGCCCAGGCTCCCGGTCCAGGTGGTGGCAGCCCCGTTTGGTGCTGTTGGCCCCGGGAGGCAGTGTGGGGAGGGGTCGGCATGGGAGAGTTTCTCCTGGGACACGGCAGCTCCCTGATGTGGTCGCCCGTGATGATGACACAGAATCAGCAGTGTTGGCTTGGACCTGGTAGACCAGTTGTGTAGATGAATAGACTAGATTAGGTTAGAAGTAGTTTGGGAGGGGTTATTGCTGGTCAGTGCTGCTGGCTGTTGAATCATTGCATTTCCTGAATGTTCCTGTGGGGGTTTCAGCTGGTGGTGATGTGTGTGCATCCCTTTTGCAAACATCAGCACAATCTCGGAATGTATCTGCACAATGGGCTGGGTGGGGAGAGATTCGTGTCCATGATTGAGTTATGTGGGAGCTGGCCCTTCCATGCCCCAGAATTTCTGGGCAGCTGTGTGTGGGAAGCACTCCCTTTTTGGGGGGGGGAGTAGTCCCCTGGATTCTGTCGTCTCTGGTGAGGGTGTGGCTTTGTGACCAGGAAGCAGCGTCCCCAGGGGGCAGAGGTCAGGGAGAGCCCTGAGACACAGCATCCAGGGTGACATGGTCTCAGCTGAAAGCTTGGGAGTCTTGTGCGGTGTCCTCAGCCCATGGCAGTGTTGCAGGGGTTCCAGCCCAGAGGTCGGGCTGGAAGCCAAGCTCTCGCTCCGGGGCTGAGTGCGTTCTCTTGGGGCACGCGGGGGGGTTGGGGAGGAGGCTGCAAAGTGGGTATTCTTCCTATGCCCATCCACTGTCGGACTTGCCCTTGAGTGAACTTGGGGTCCTGGGGGCAGTGGGGCTCTGGGGTTGGTTTTAGTGACTGGATGGGAACCTTGGCCGTGGTCTGAAGCGGAGAGCCCTGGACGAGATCCCCAGCAGACAGGGCAGCCTGGGGGTGTCGGGGGCTGCAGGGTGTTTGGAGAGCCTGCCCCCATCCCTGCTTGGTCTGCTCCTACTAGGTTTGTGTGGGGACCATGTGGGGGTCAATGGAAGGGGCGTGTAGGGGACCCATGACCTCCTCACAGCAGTAGAAAGGAAGGCGGGGCAGGAGAGGAATGGTCTTAGGGAGAGTGAGGTCCTGGTCAGTGGTTCTGGTGCACACAGACACACGCCCACGTGCACACAGACACGCCCACGTGCACACAGACACACGCCCACGTGCACACAGACACCTGCTAACATGCAGTGCACACGCATACACACACATACGTGAGTCAGTACAGAGTCTTCTCTTTTGTTTGGTTTCCTGCGGGTTCTATCCATCACCGTCTCTCATGAGGCAGAAATCTCAGGAATTGGGAGCGTCACACGGGAAAGTCACTATTTACGTTCACGTGTGTCGCTGTTGGTTTTTGAGCATCCCAAAGAGCCCTGTCTGCTTCTCCTTTCTAAGTGTCCCCTTTCCTCCCGAGCATGGCATCATCCCCTCTTGGAATCCATCTGTGTCAGGCCATGTGCCCTTGGAGCTAGAAGTCCTCCCCAGGGCGAGGGAAGGCGGATGTCTGACTAAGCCTCGGCATGGTGATTTCAGGTGAAGTGTGTGCGGGGGGAGTGGACAGGTGTGGATTTCTGTGTAAATACACATGACCGCAGATGTGTATACGCATGCGTGTTTATGCACATGCTCAGTGGGGTCTTCGGCGTTGGTGAAATCCCCACCTGCTGCCTCAGGGAAACCTGCCGTGTGCAGAAGGAGGTATAATTGCATTTGTTGGGTCTGGACCACGTGGGTGTAGACACCGTCACTCCAGGGTCTGAGATGGTGAATACGGCCCCACTGTGGTGCTATTGGGGGTCCCGTGTATGTTGTGCCCGAGACCACCTGCTTCTGTCGGCATGTTCCTAGTACACACGTAGAAACACACACACGCACCCGTGCACACAGAGACAAATATACACACCCGAACTAGACAGAGAGATATATACACATACTCATATACACAGACCACAGACAACCTACAAAAATATGCACACACACAAGCAGCACACACACACACACACGTGCCCACATGCAAACCACGCACACATGTCCACATCCACACACACAAACCACACCCACACACACCTACATATATGGACACACGCACGTGCATGCCCCACGCACACGCGAGAAAGGACACAATAATAGAACGCCGCCTGTCTGAGGCGTCCCGTACAACTGAGCACATGCCCACATTGAGGCGGCTCTCACGCATGTTTGTAGAGCGTTAAACACCCGGCACTTCCTGAGGTGGTGCAGACATTCCCCTCAGCTTCTGGACCCTCCAGTCACTGTCCGACCTGCGCTCAGTCCCCTCACAGCTGCCCAGACAGTCCACGCGGGCTTCTCCAAAATGTCCTTATGGTGCCTTTTCTGCAGCCCATCCGAAGTGGGCACTAGGCAACAGCACGGAAATGCTTTCAATAAAAACACTCGGGACCGGGGAGAAAAACAAGGAAAAGCTCCGCAGATTCCCCATTCTCTGCGATCCCAAGAGGTCAAAAAACAATTTCTGTGTTTTTTGGGGTTGTCTAGTGATTCTGCAAGCGATGCAGGTTGGCTGTGTAGTCAGAGAAGTTGGGCATAAAAGGGGATTTTTTTTCTGTCCGTCTGTGTTTTCCGTCACATACGGGAAATTATTAGTCATTTTTGCAGAGGGTCTGCTATTCATAAATGATGCACGGGCAGAATTACCATGTTTTCCTACTGCTGTAACAGCTACTAAATTTTAAGATCACCAGCCGTTTCGAACGTAAACTATCATCTAACGTTTCGGCGTAAACGTGAGCATGGTGAAGAGATGAGAAGTTCCGCCTCCGTTATACGTTTTAAAGAGTGGCTAACTGTTGCAAACATCACGCAATCCAGAAAAATTTCAGAACCCCCCCTTTTTTTTGTACTGTCTTCTTAATTTTTATGTTTTTATTTCCCCGATTTCTAACCAGATTCTTTGTCCTCATAGGCCAAGATTTCGATTTGTTGGATGCCCTCGGTGGTGAGTCCTCTTGAAATTTAATATCTATAAGGTGACAGATGTAATAGTAAAATTTTGACTTAAAACGGACAATGAGTGTTTTGTCTGAACACGGTAAGTATATCGAAGCATGTACCGGGGTAAAGGGACTCACGCAGGAGGAGGAAAAGCCAGACGCTCTGGGTAGGGGAAGTAAACTCTCCCAGTGGGAGGACCCCCATGCTCTTGGTCTCAGCACACCCGTGGCCAACACCAGCCTGTGCACCTGTCCGTGGCGGTCCTGGTGGGCTCAGAATTCACGCTCTGACCCCCGGCTGCTGCCTGAGCTATCAGGGGGAGGGGTGCTTTGGACATTTTCTGACTTTTTTTAAAGCTCATGGAGCATCGTCGAGACTTGGCACAGTTTTCTACCTTCAGGTCTTGCTGATTCAGTGTCTCTTCTCTGTAGAGGACGACAAGAAGCCCACGGCAACCCCCAAGAGACCCAGCTCTGGTAAGAAGCAAACAGGCCGATGCCTACAGGAGAGATCCCCACCACGCGCGCCCTCCCGCTCACCCCAAGAGCTGGTCGAGATAGAGACGAGTGGTTTCGGGGGCTCTGGACACAGACTGGTTCCTACTGGAACGATGTTGTGAACGTTGGCTACAGGGTGCCATGTTTTTTGGGCAAGACCGGGGGCTGATGTGTCTCGGGGATGCTTTCGGGTTGCTTGGACAGCGCGTCTGGATGCTTTTGCTCTGCTTTTGGATGTGCGTTGCCTAGGAGAAGCAATTTTGGGGGCTGAGATGCCCGTAGAACCCGTGAGTGAACCCAGTCTCCAGCCGCTAGGACACGCCCTCCCGTTCTTGGTGGGGGTTCCTTTCAAAGGAAAGTCGGGAATCGGGAACAAGGGTCTGATCCGTTGCTCCTGAGCCACCCAGGCAAAAACTGATGCCAAAATCATGGAGGTCTTACCACTGTTGACTCTTTTTTTAATTTGTTTTTAATTGACTAGGTTTGTTTGAGAACAGGGCACTGCAGCCAGAACGTCCCGTCAGGAGTGAACACATAGCACCTGCTGTGTTCAGATCCGCGTCCCTGCGCGCCACAGACGTGCAGAGGATGCTGGATAAGAGATTATTGAAAACCTGAATTTTCACGGTAGTTCGGTGCCTTGCGTTGGGCAGATCCGCCAACATCCCTAGACGTAGCTGGAACTTGGAAAGGGTTCATAAAACCAAGGCAACCCGTGATGCCACCAGGAAGGGTCCCGTCATTGCGTTGAGGGAACCCCAGTGTTGGTGCATGCCCGCGCAAATCCCGTGCCTCGTATCTGCACCCACCGCGTTGTGTCTGCCTTACAGAGGGCGCTGGCCACGCGGGAGGGGTGGTTTCGGACGGGAGGGGATTCTCGGCGGGCAGAGTTGGAATCCCAGCTTGGCCCGCGTGGCGCCATTGATTGGTACGTTCCATTTTGTGGGTTTTGTTTTGTGTCTTGCTCCTTTCCTCTGAGAGGTGAGGAATTTGGCTCTTCTGTTCAGACCTGGTCAGACTGGTATTTGCAGACGTGTTTGGGGAGGTGGAGACGCAGGGATTCCTCCGTGTGTTTAGGGAGCTGAATTCCTTCCTGGATCCTCGGTATTAATGGCCTGTTTCCCTTGCAGACGATGATGGGTTCAGTCTGGAAGATGCCATCGGTGGGGGAGGAAAGAGTGAGTACCTTCGGGAATTCTCCTGGGTGGCTGACTTGCTTAGGATCACCAAATTATCATCGTTCCCAAGAGTCTTGTCCCTCTCAAGTCAGAACTAGCTGTTACCACAGACAGAGAGAGAATGGCGTATTGCTATTGGCCCTTGTTGGGTTTCTAGTTTTCACCCGTGTGCTTTTGCTTTTATTTTAAAAAACGGGCGAGCATCGTTTGGAATGGCATAAGGTTGATGTGAGCACCCTTACCCCGGGCGTGTGACCGGTGCACTCATTCACCAGGAGCCCCACCCTCGCTGGGATGGTTTGTTGCTGCCATATTGAAATTCTCAATGTGGTTTGAACGAGGGGCCCTGCATTTTCATGTCGCACTGGGTCCCACGAATTCTGTTAGCTGGTCCAGGCACCTGCTTTAGTTTCTAATGGAAATTTACGGAACTATTGGAACTGTTCAGTTCTCTTCAAGGTATGTAGGGCAGCTGGATGATGATGGAAAGAAATGGGCAGGTGGCTGTGTTTGCGGGTCCCCACCATGAGAAAGGATACACTCCACTTTCCAGCTGTTTGGAAAACCATCTGTAGGCAAACTGATGTGTTTTGTTTTTTTGGTTTTGGGGTTTTTTTTGCTGACTGCTCACAAACGCAACACTTATGTTTTACCAGCAGACGACCCAGTGCCACCTAAACCACCCAAACCGAAGCCTCATCCGAACCCCAACCAGCCTGGATCTTCTGGTAAGACCCCCGTCCCCTGCAGGGGTGCTGTGGGTTTCTCAGAGAGCGGTGGTCTCCCTGTCGGCCGAGAACAGGTCATTTCAGATTAGCGTGGGCTTCCTGGGGTCTCTTTAGTGCAAGGTCATTCCGGTTTTCCAGGAGTGGGAAATGAGTTTTCGAAACGATATTTTCGGTTTGGATTTGACTTTTGGTTGGCTGGGGTTGACTTCCAAGGTTTTGTGGACCTTTCAAAAACGCAATGGAAGATTTCACTTATTTTTTTTAATTACATTTTTTTTTTTGATGGGGAGAGAGAGAATGCGAGAAGGGGGTGGGGCAGAGGGAGAGGGAGAATCCCAAGCACACTCCGTGCTGAGCTCAGAGTCCAACATGGGGCTCCATCCTATGACCCCCAGATCGTGACCTGAGCTGAAATCAAGAGATGCCCAACCGACTGAGCCACCCAGGCGCCCCTAAATGTATAGAATGGATTTGGACAAAAGTATCAGCTTTTGGTTTCCTGCTGGAGAAGCTATTGGATTTTCAGCCTTTTTCCTTTTTCTGACACATTCCAGTATATTTAGAATAATCCGACTAGCACCTGTTTTCTGAATTGGACGACTGTGTGAAGACTTCAGATTCTGAGTGGGTTTCTTGCTTCAGATTTGTTTAATTTTTAACACATAAAAACATAAATAGTCTCCATATTGTGCCACCGTCAACATTTTGGCGGTTGCCTTCCCTAGTGCTTTAGACGTGAATTTAAATGAATAGAATTCTAAGACCCGATGTCAGTCTTCTGTTCATACTCTTCCTTACCTCATGTTGTGCTTATTAATATTTCATAAGCATTTTTTTTCATTCCGTTTGGTTGTTTTTATTGTGTGCCTTTTCATGGCACCCATTCCGTTGCAACATCCTTAACGTCGAAAGTGCTGTGTCTTCTGATGCTGGAGAAATATGATTCAGAAAGCAAACTGAGGACGCCTTCATACCTTTCTTTTCTTATTCCTTAAAAGAGATGGTGGGATTCAAACTGTTTAGGTCCGTGTGTGCTGTGGTTTTTGACATTTTTTTTTTTAAAGATTTTATTTATTTATTCGACAGAGAGAGAGAGAGACAGCGAGAGAGGGAACACAAGCAGGGGGAGTGGGAGAGGAAGAGGCAGGCTTCCCGCGGAGCGGGGAGCCCGATGCGGGGCTCGATCCCAGGATCCTGGGATCATGACCAGAGCCGAAGGCAGGCGATTAACGACTGAGCCACCCAAGCGCCCCTGACATTTTTTTTAATTGCTGTCAAAATTATACCAGTGCATCCCAGTCCAGCTGTTGGTGCAAATGTGCATGTCTCCTGCACACCGTTCCTGAGACTGGTTGTTATCACCTGGAAAAGTTTGCCGGATGTATCCTATGCAAGGTTACACAGCCCTTGGTCCTAATTTCACGTCTTTATTTAGGAAATTAAAGGAGATAAATTTGGAGTGTCAGTTGGCCACGTACAGTTTCTCTTGTGTGCGTTGCTTGCTTGTGTCTCTGGTTGTGGGTTACGTTCGAGGGTAACTGGTATGTCCTTCCTGATCGAGAAACCCATTTCATCCACTTACGGATACTCTTTTCAGCCATTTATTATGAAAACATTTCCCCCCTTATTTTAGCCTTTGGGTATTTTTCCCAGTGCTTTTTTGGCAAGTGAGTCTTTAAATCTGTGTGCATATGGGTATGTGTTTCTCCCCGTGGGGTCTTTGATGTTTGAATGGCTTCCCTGCGTTTTTGCAGCTCTCTGTTTTTTTCCTTTTAATTTAACACTCCCTTAGTCATTGTCTCTCATCCCTCTTGGGAGAAAGAAAACCGTCCTTTTATTGTCATTTGAAAGGTTTCCAACGAGAAATCGATTTGAAGAGTGCCGACCATTTGCAAAATTGAGCTTTTTGCTTTGCGTTCAGTTTTCTGTCCTTCTTTCTTGTTGTTCCTATAAACGTTATTTCTAAATTGCTTTTCCCTATTAATGTTTGTTTCTGTGAATACATTTTATGCCCATTATTTTTCTGCTTATTTCTGTGATACAGAAAGGAATTTTGTATATCTTTCCTCACTGGCCACTTAATGATGAATCCTTATTACCTGTTAATAATTTTGCCTTCATTGTTTAGCTTTTATGAAAAGACTATCACATTATTAGCAAATGATTTTTAAATCAAATGTGTATATATTTTTATGTTTCTAGTTTCTCTTTCCAGTTTTATTGTATTTGAATCATTTTGCCTTGGCTAGAAAACCCATATTAAATTTCATCAAGTGCATGTGCTTATCAATGCATATGAGCATTTAGTTTTCTTTTAACCTGTGAATATGACAAGGTATATTGAAGGATGTCTTTCTACACATTACGTCCTTGACTTCCTGGAATAAACCGTACTTGGTCATGATAGGTTTTGTTAAACTGATGGGTTAAATCTGACATGTATTAGGTAGCGAAGGCTGCATAACAAACTATGCCCAAACCCAGTGTGGTTTAAAATTTTTTTAATTGTTATGTCTCGGGGTGCCTGGATGGCTCAGTCAGTTGAGCATCTGACTTTTGGTTTTGGCTCAGGTTGTGATCCCCAGGGTCATGAGATCGAGCCTCACATCTGGCTGGCACTCAACATAGAGTCTGCCTGAGACTTCCCCCTCTGCAACACCCCCCCGTTCTTTCTCTCTCAATCTCTAAAACACATAAATAAAATCTTTGAAAAATGGGTTATGTGTCACGAGTCTGCACCAGGCTTGGCCGATCTCTGCATGGCTGTCACGTCTGTGGTCAGCTGGTGGGTCTTCTGGCGTTGGCTTGTCTGGGTGACCTCAGCTGGGATGACTGAGGTTTCCCTTATGTGTCTCCCACACCCTGCCACTAGGTTTTATGAACCCCTCTCAAGCGGCAAGAGCATCAACCCCTATTTTAAAATATTGACCCGGCTCCCATTTTGCCAACTTACCATTGCCCAAAGTAAGTCATGTGGCCGGGTCCACAGTCAAGAGGTGGGCAGAACATGCCACCCATAATGGGGAGAACTAAAACCTGGGGCCATTAGTCCCCTGAATCTATACCAGACAGATCCCTTTGGGATTATCTTATTTATATTCATCCAAAAGATTGGTATATGCTTTCCATTTCTCTTGGTATCTTTTTCAGGTTTCCTAGCAGAGTTTTTGGTAAGACGAATTTTAGGAGTTTTAAAATAGAATTGGGAATTCAATTGTCATTGCATATTTGAGAGATTTCTTCTATAAAGTAGAACCCTTGTTGGATTCCCCGTGCCTCAGATCTGCTTTTGATTCTAGTGGTGTTTTCCTTCATTCCAAGACATCGAGACCTCCCTGACAGTCCCAATATGGCGGATGACACTGTGTTTCTGTCTCCTAGGGGGTTTTTCAGATTCCGATCTCATCGATGGAGCTTCAGATGGAGGTAGAGTTAAGACTTCTTCTCTTTTCTCTCTGTCACCCACCTGCTGTACACGGTGACGTGAGGGTCTACAGTCTTACCCTCGGGGAAATCACGGTCAGCTGCTTGGAAATCTCTTCCCACCTCTGCCATTTGTAGATGCATCAAGGACGTGGCCGGTAAGACCTGCCCCACCAAGGCTGCTCCCTGGGAGCTGTGTTAATGGCTCAGGGAGCTATCTATCGGCCATATGCATGGGGCTGGAGGCCAGGTGATCGGGCACTTCTCAGACATCGCCTGAACTCCCCAATCACCTGTTAGTTTTTCTTTTTTCTTTTTTGGATGACTATTGGGTGTCACCAATGACATGTGTTCTGTTACTTAATGAACGTAGAAATGAGCATGAAGTCATGTGACCCTCGTTGGCAGCATTACAATTTGAAATGCAGATTTTCCACCTGTCTCTTTAAAATCTGAGGTTAGAGTAGGGTCCAAAGCAGTACTTAGATACAATATATCTTGGATAAATAAATAAAAATTTGAGTATACAATAGATATAAAGGTATATGTGTTTATAGTAGTTAGTATATATTAAGATTTATTATATTTACATGTAGTTTGTCTTCACGTATACTTACAGTTGACCCTTGACCAACACAGGTTTGGTCCGCATGGGTCCATTTATTTTGATAAATACAATATAGTCCTGTAAATGTACTTTGTCTCCCTTATGATTTTCTTTCTTTTTTTTTTTTATGATTTTCTTAATCGCGTGTTCTTTTCCCTAGCTTACTTTATTGTAAGACTATAGTATATAATAGCCAGAACATACAATGTATATGTCATTGACTGTTTATGTTATCAGTAAGCCTTCCAGTCAATGATAGGCTATTAGTAAATACGTTTTGGGGGAATCAAAAGTCGTATACGGATTTTCGACTGTACAGGGGGTTGGATCCCCTAATCCTCCTGAGTTATTCAAGGGTGAGTCACAGGTACATATCCTGGGATTCAACAGGAATGTGCCTTAGATCACCCCATAGCCATGGGCCCGGTCTCAGGTGGGCTCCAGGGCCCTGGCTGGGATTCTTCCCGAGCCCAGCAAGAGGGGTCAGAATCCGTGAGGCACCCAGGACTTCCTGGCTCACCTGCAGCCCACCATGGGAGGAATGGTTGGAGTCAGGAGCTGAGCCTGGGTGTCAGGCATATGAGGGCAAGTCCAATGATATGTTTAGCAAAGCAGGGACTCAACAAAGGGAAAGGACTCTGTGAGTTCTTTCACAACTCAGGATCCCAGTCGTTGATCTTTGGGATGAGATTTTCTTTACCAAAACTCTTCCCGATGCAACTTGTTTGCAAGCCTGTTTGTCCCTTGCAGGAGGTGGTGGCGGTGGTGATGGAGGAAGCCAAAAGCCTGATGGGGGGGCGCAGGGTACGTACCCATGGTTTCTGATGTCTTGGGTTTCTTATATGCACTGTTGAGAGGAAGTGGAATGCAGCCGTCAAGATCAAACCTACAGTGTTGGCTCTGTCATCCTAAAGACAATGGCCTGAAGCATCAAAGTGCGATTGCTTTGCGCCGTGCGTGTCCCAAGTGCTCTGCTGAAGTAGCTGGTTGAACATCTTTAATAGACTCAGCAAGGGGGTGCTGATGTGACCCACAGGTTAAGTTTACTCATCTTCCCACAGTGTCCTAAGAAGGAATACCATCCATATTACCTGGGGTTCCCCAGAGAAACAGAACCATTGGGATCTATCTAGATACAGATGTAAGTGTAGATATACAGAAAGAGATTGACTATAAGGAATTGTCCCACATGATTATGGATGCTGAGAAGTCCCATGATCTGCTGACTGCTAGCTGGAGGACCAGGAGAGGCACTGGTGTGGTTCAGTCCCAGTCCAAAGGACTGGGAACCAGGAAAGCTGGGAGTGCAAGTCCCCACCTGAGTCTCAGATCCCGAGAACTAGGAGTGCTTACGCACAAGGGCAGATGAAGATGGATGTCCCATGCCTATGCTCTCTTCTGTTCAGGCCCCCTGTGGATTGGTTGATGCTCATCCTCATTGGTGAAGACCACCTGCTTCACGTAGTCTGTAGACACAAACATTAATCTTTTCTGAGAACGTCCATATGGACATACCCAGAAAGAATGTTTTCCCAGCTGTCTGGGCACCACTGAGCCCAGTCAAGTGGACACAGTTAACCGTCACACCATCCTTGATTGACTCATGGAGCGGGATGTCCTGGGCACCTGCCATGCTGAGAATTGGTTGGTGTCCACGTGGCACAGATGCACGTAGTGTGAGTTACTAATAGTGCATGGAAACTCCATTCCAGTAAATCAAATGAAAGTAGCAAAAGGGGTCAGTGGCTTTGATTTTCAGAAAATGCGTGAAGAGGATGATGCCACACAGCCTCTGAGTGGTCCCAGTTGGGCGCCATGCACTGTGGGCCATGTTGCCTTGCCTGAGACCTTCCACCTTTGACTGTTAGGACCCCTGCACTGGCCACAGGGATGGGAGGAGGCAGAGTGTGTCATCCACCCGAAACCTGTTTTGCATTGGAAGTGATATGTGTAGTCAAATGAATTCCAATTCCAGGTGGGACTTTTGGGGAGCAGTATGGCTGGCCCTTCGTGTCATGCAGATGGATTGGAGGCACTGTTGGGAGTTGGGCAAGGCTCAAGAGTGGGGTTTCCTCCATGGACACCCTGGGACCCTGTGTCTTGACACTCAATCCTATCTTTTTCCTGTGGGAGGGGCCTCCAGCCACTTGTCCTGTGCGTGGTCTGCTCTCCACGAGTGTTCCCCGTCATGGTGCCCTGTGCTTCTTCCCACAGCTGACTCCCCTGGGGTAGTCCCTGGCATCATCGGGGCCGTTGTGGTGGCCGTGGCCGGAGCCATCTCTAGCTTTATCGCCTACCAGAAGAAAAAGTTGTGCTTCAAAGAAAATGGTAAGGTTTTTGTGGGGCCGCTTCCTTCTCTTCATGCCTTACTAAGTTGAAAGGTGTGCTTTCTCAAAACTAAAACAATCCAGAAGTCCCCTTGGCATGAGACACGTGTGAGGTGGCTGATGGTTCAAGAGATCGCTGGGATACTGCAATCAGACTTTGTAGCTTCCGTTCCAGCGCCGCCCGTGTGGAGTTGTGCAAATTTTGCAAGTCACTAACCACCCCTGTCTTTGGGTTTTCCGTCTCTAAAGCGGGGAGGTGATTATCGGCACACCACAGGACTTTTGTATGGATCCATAGGGTTATGTGTGAAAGTCTTGACAGGCTGGTTGAAGAAATGTTAGCTCTTGGAAATGTTTATTCATCCTTATTTATAATTGCTGTCATCTTCATCCCCCTTAGGGCAAGAGCAGTGGCTGGGGAGGTGGGGGGCGCCATATTGCTTTCTCCAAACAAGAGAATTAAAAATTAAAGGCAGGGCAGCTGATTCCTTTTCTGGTACCACCCCGTACTGACAAGTGCTCCGGAGGGCTTTTGGGTGGGATATAAAATTTATAGGGGAATGTGGAGGATGTCACATCCACCAACATAGGGATTGGAACTCCATCGTTGGATGTTTGGGGACCATATGGGCAAAAGAGTCCCTGAATTACATAGGATTTGCTCTGACATCAGTAAGTTGTATTTTGAACATAGCTCCTATTCATGCATCTCTGGGTTGCTCTAAGTCCTGCCTTCCTTCTTGCAAGATGAACGCGAAGGGTGGACTCTGATGTGGCTTTAGGAGTCCTATGGGCTACGGATGGAGCCTCACGGTGTCTAAACTTCTCAACCTGCCTGTGGTTTCAAGTCCCGATTCATACTTAGCTGTTGACCTCCATCCTCAAGGACCACTGCCTGAGGACTCTAGGGAAATTCACAAAAGATTTGAATAGATGGTGATACAAAATTTTACTATAGGGAGGGAGTCTACCCTAAATCTCCCATCATTCTAGACTTTCAGATTCACACACTCTGGTTGTAACCCGAAATTGAAAGTCCCAAAAAGACTGTGGGTTCAGAGATTTAACATAAGCTGCTGTTTGGCATCTCTCTTCTTGCAGCGAAGGGGAAGGTTGCCTGAATATGTCTATTTCCCACATGTGATCGGGTGCCTTCCATCGGGGGCACTCAGGAAACCGTGCTCGATTGCCTGAATGTTGAGCATCCAGCATGTCCAAATGGACAGATGACTGAGGTCAAGAACGTGCCCAGAGGGAGAGAAGACCAAGGTCAAGGATGTGCCCAAATGGAGAGAAGACCGAGGTCATGGACATGCCCAAATGGAGAGATGACCAAGGTCAAGGATGTGCCCAAATGGACTTCATTTCTGCCCCCCTCTCTGAAGAGGCTCAGCTCAGAGCATGACGCCCAGCCAGGAGAGGATGAAGGCATATGCCTGCTGAGGAAGGATGCATGGCAAGTCCGGGCACAGCGATTTTCTGAAAATCTGTAGGTGACTTTCAAATCCAATTTGGATTTCCAAATCCATTCAGATTCTGGAGTTGCAAAGCATTTCTGTCCCCTTGGGTTTGGGATATATGACCCCCTTGGATGTTATGATGCCGATTTGACATTCATATGCCAAGGCACAGGGATTTGGGGAATGACTCAAGAATCTTAATTGACTTGACATTGTCCCATGCTTGGAATGGGATTAGGGACTTGGAAACCCAAGTGTTCTCCATCCCCCTGTACCCTATTCCTGGGTCTTGGTCTTTTTCCTAACAGGGGGTGAAAACAGAAATTTCCTCAGGTAGATACAGTTGAATTCCCTCATTTCAAAAAATAACAGCATCCTTCCTGAAGAATGGGCTCGGGGCAGTCCGGGACTCAACATATGCTCCTGAACAGCTAGCTAAATTCATTTACCCAGAATTCCATACAGTCTCTCATCCTGCATGAGCCAAATGAACATTGGGGTCGACTTTACAGTCTCGATTTGCTTTCTGGTTTTTATGGGGTTTATGATATTCGCTGATGTAGATGCACAAAGAAAATGTCGAAAAAAAAAAACGCAACGAGGGAAAGAAGCTAGTAGTTCTGAGTTCAGTCATTAGGTGCCTTTGTCTGTAGCCATAAAATGCCCCGTGTTAAGACAAAGAAAATTAGGTGCTATTTTTCTGTAAACCGCAGGACACTGACGCAGGAGAATGAGTCTCTCTTCTGAGTCCGCCAAGAGACATTTTGGTGTTTTTGACCTGTGTTGGTAGATGAACTCAGTGTCTGTGTCCGTGATGCCTTTTTATGAACAGACATAGAATTGAAGTGTTGGATCCAGGCATTGGGATCGTGAACATCCTAGGCCTTTCGGTGGAGTCTGTGCAGGACTGTTTGTGGGTTTTCTTGTTGGGATAGTGGTTTAAAGAAGCGCATACCCATGTGTAGCTGTGAGCTTGGACATTTCCTAAGCAGAATGTGGCCACAGCGTGTCCCAGTGCTTGAAGAAACCATGGTTTTGGGGGAAAACTATTATTTTACAAGAGTGGTTTTTATAGAGGGTGGTTTTCCAGGACCTCGTCATCGCGTTGAATTTTGTAGGGTCTGTTGAGTTGTGCGTGAAGGTTAGTCTCCATCAAGTAGGTGCTCTCTCAACGCGGAGATGCATCCATCAAATACTGGCAGTTTTGCTATATACATTTACTGAAGCGCTTTTTAGTATCATGTTCCGGAACAGTATCCGTGGTCCACGAAATTTGGTGCATCTGTCCTTTATCCCTGGAGATTCCGATGTGTACCTCCATTCCTGCACATTTGGATGTGTTTGGATGAGTTTAATGTGGTTTTCTTGCAAATGGTGCACGCTGGTCTGTTAGGAGCCATTTTGGGCATGGGCTCATGGCCGACGTGCGTGTTCGTGGCTTGCGGTGTTGGCTTTAAGTGACGGGTTTGAGCAGCGAATGGCATGGATGGTGACCTGCTTGGACAGAGCGCAGCTTTGGGTGGCTGTCACTTGGTGGGCACGATTTTCTGGCCTTCCATGTGCATGGTGGCTGATTCGTGTGCTCACGGTTTCCAGTAGGTGCTTGAGGCGTTCCTGAGCCGACCTGCTGGTGTGTCCCTCGCCTTCCCCCTCCGTCCCGGCTTCCGTCTGTGCCCACCTCCACCTCCCTGTCCTCTTTGAGTCTGCTTCCGTCTCTGATCCGCGGCCGCCCGTTGCACCTTGGGCTTTCAGCGTTGCTTTAAAAAGAAAACCAAACCTAGAAACCCACTCTCTTCCCGAGCGCGAAGAGTGTCTTTGTCACACCCGGCGACCGCTGCCTGGGCCTTTGGACTCGCGTGAACCTCTCCGAAGTTTACCTTTTTGCTTTTTGTGTTGTTGTTTTGTTTCCATTTCTCGACCTTTCGTTTCAGATGAGCCGAGGATGTAGGGACGAGCAAGAAACCGTGTGCGAGCCTGGAGCTGCTCCTGTATGATCAGTGCTCGTCCGCTAAGATGCTGAGTCTAAAGCAAACCCTGGCGTTTGCCCTGCTCCCTATGGCTAGTCCGTTGCCATGGTGATGGGGATGCCTCCCAGATCCCGGATTCGGTGTATCCACCCCACACCCTCCCCCTGCAGATGCACGGAAGCTCATACTCTTATGTCGCATTAACGCGCGGGTAGCTTCAGGACGGGAAGAGGAATGCAAATATTTTCTCATAAACTTAAATCCGAGGGAAAGAAACTGTGGCGGGCTGGGTGGCGGGTGGGGGTGGGGAGGGGGCGCTTCTATGCATTCATCCCCTTCGCGACCGTCCATCCAGTCAGTGAACTGGGCCAGCCGGAGGGTCCCGAGGCAAAGCCCACCCGGGTCGTAGGGTTTCGCTTTGCCGTGCAACTTTCAACGTCTGATTTACCAGCTTCTGCAGTTCTTTGATGCGTTGCCCACTCCGTGTCCCACGAGGCAGTTCCTCACTGTCTCTCTGACCCATGTTTTTTGTTTTTTTTCAAAAATACGTGAATGTCCCGCTTGACCCACTTCTCCAGGGGAAGAAAGAAAAAAAAAATCCACTTGTTTAGGAACCATTTAAAAATCTCACGATCTTAGAATGTTAAAGTCCGTCGAGAACAGGGTGGAGGTTGTCCGAGCATCCGCGCATCCTGGACCTTCCCATAAATGTGAAGTCGTCCGTGGATGTCCCCCACCCCCTGCCCTGCATGTTCAGCCACCTCCTTCCCTTGGGCATAAACATTGCTTTTCTCGTCTCGACCTCATGCCGAGGTTCAGCGTCATGTCCGGCCCCGGGGGTGGGATGGGGTGGTGATGATGTGAGGGCTGGGTTGCTCGCAGGTTTGGGGGTTAGCATGGGTAGTTAATGGGGAGGTGAGCTGTCATGGCTGCTCTAAATGCTTTTCTTGTGGGTCGGGTCCCCCCTCCGTGGTCACCTTGGCCTCCGCCTGGCTCTTTGGAGGATGTCCCTGCAGATTTCTCGGTTCTTATAAAATAAGGCTTATTCCCCAGTTATTGTAGGGTAGGTCTGAGTCCAGTGTGTGTGTGCCCACTGCCCCCAAGAAGGAAGTCCTCCATGTGGCCTAAAATCAGGCACTGCTGGTCAGTGGTCTGGCAGGGTTGCGGTCTTGGCTCCAAATGCATGTTGTGTATATACATAAATAGTCCCCAGGCACGGAGTCCCAATAAGCTGCCATTTCCATGACGGGTCTACTAGGGACAAATGGTCCCTAGTGCAGATGAAAAGCATGTGCATTGCTTGGGTTTATTTTGAGATGTGGTGTGCGTGCCCTTCTCTGTTTGGAGGGCAGGGCGAAGTGGGTGGGATGCCGAGTGCATCCTGTGGAACGCGGTGTCCCCTTAGGGGTCAGGGGTGCGTGGTGTCTCCGGGGCATCTGGGAGATGGGGAATCTGGCTGTGCATCCCTGATCGTCACAAGGCCTGGCCTCCCTCTTAAGTGTCACCCCCCCACCAAGGGCTATGTGCAGCTCCAGCAAAGAGCATGGTCAGCAGGATCTGGGAGAAGCCCTGCAGCATCCACCCTGCTCTCCGTGCATGCGGATTCTGGGGCCCTGCTCCCTCCAAAGTGCAGCCATGTCACCGGCGTCTTCGGAAGGTTCTCCGAAAGTTGGCGGTGTGTGACGCCAACATCGAAAAGCGTCACAACGGAACATGCCCTTCCACGTGTTGTCCCCAAACGGCCATTGCCGTGACGGCGCTTCCTTGTTCCAAAGGTCCGTGTTGCCCTTTGTTCTTAAATGTAGCCGGATGAGCTGTCCTGTTGCAATCTGCTCGAAAACCCGCGTGTGCCCCAGACCGCCACCCACCCCCTTCCAGCAGAAGACACGCCACTGGTGCGGTCAGGGTCCTCTTGCAACTCTGGGTCTCCAGCAGGGGTCCGCGTCTGGGGCCAGGGAGTGGGGACAGGGCGACTGACAGTAGGATTCCTCGCACACCCACCGGGACCGGTTCTTCCGTGACCTGCAGTTGAAGGCGCGTGGTGTGTTTGCTTGCAACGGTATTCTCGCCCCGAGCGATGCACTTTGCACAAAGTCTCAAGCTCTGTGAACGGTCTTGGATGTGCTTCGCTTGGGGCCCCTACACGACGCAATCGAGAAATAAATGCCTTTTGCCAGTGAATCTGTGTTTGCCAGTCTTGAATTCCATCAGCTAGCGCTGTGTATCTCGGTGGGGGGACGGTTGGCGGCCATGGTCGTGTCTCCTCTGATCCCTATTTGACACATTCCCAAAGAGAAATTTCGAAACAAAAAAATTTTTTTAATTCACCGAGAACAAGAAAACCTGAAATCAAGCCGGTGGGACCCTGGGAGGCCCCCTTAGCCTTCGATTCCCTATGGACGGAGCTGCCCTGGTTGGGTCTGCGTCTCTGTCCCTCCAGGTCCCGCTGATTTGGGCGGGTGGGGAGGAGGGTTGGGGGCTGATTCCGCTTGGCGGTGACATGAGGGGGCCTTCTCTGTGTTCACCCCCTTGGGGCATCTTTTGTGCTTTCTTTCAGCCGACCAAGGTGAGGCCAGCACCAAGAACCAGCAGAGTACCAGCGCCGACCAACCAGGTGGGTTGCGGGCCCTTGGGACGGATGTCTTCCCGCGAGGCGTTGCATGGGATCCTCCGCGTCCCCTTCCTTCCCGAGTTCGGCACGAGTTCGGGGGATGGGGTACAAACCCTCCGGGGCTTGAGGCACAACTTTGTGTCACATTCTTGAGGTTCCTTGTGCATCATCCTCCTAGGAGAAAATGTCTTCTCCTATTTTTTCCCCCTACTTTTCCTGGAGTATGTATTTTTTTTTCTGCAAAAAAAAAGTCTTCTATATTTTTTTTCCTAGTTTTCCTGGAATATGTATTTTTTTTTCTAGGAAAAACGGCCTCTACTATTTTTTTCTACTTTTCCTGGAGTATGCATTGTTTTTCCAGGAAAAAATGCCTTCTATAGTTTTTTCTATCTTTCTTGGAGTATTTTCTTTTCAAAGAGAAAATGCCTTCTCCTATTTTTTTTCCTACTTTTCCTGGAATATGTACTTTTTTCCCTAGGAAAAAAATGCCTTCTATATTTTTTTTCTATTTTTCCTGGAGTATTTTTTTTCTAGGAGAAAATGCCTTTTCCTATTTTTTTCCTATTTTTCCTGAAATATGTATTTTTTACCTAGGAAAAAATGCCTTCTATTTTTTTTCCTATTTTTCCTGAAGTACTTTTTTTTTTCTAGGAGGAAATACCTTCTCCTATTTTTTTTTTCTTGCTTTTCCTGGAGTATGTGTTTTTTTCCTAGGAAAAAAATGCCTTCTATATTTTTTTCCTATTTTTTGTGGAGTTTTTTTTTTTCTTTTCCCTAGGAGAAAATGCCTTCTCCTATTTTTTTTTTCCTGCTTTTCCTGGAGTATGTGTTTTTTTCCTAGGAAAAAAATGCCTTCTATATTTTTTTCCTATTTTTTTGTGGAGTATGTTTTTTTTTTTCTTTTCCCTAGGAGAAAATGCCTTCTCCTATTTTTTTTTGTATTTTTCCTGGAATATATACTTTTTTTCCTAGGAAAAATGCCTTCTATATTTTTTTTCTATTTTTCCTGCAGTATTTTTTTTTCTAGGAGAAAATGCCTTTTCCTGTTTTTTTTTCCTATTTTTCCTGAAATATGTATTTTTTTTCCCTAGGAAAAAATGTGTTCTATTTTTTTTCCTGGAGTATTTTTTTTTTCCTAGGAGAAAATACCTTCTCCTATTTTTTTTTTTCTTGCTTTTCCTGGAGTATGTGTTTTTTTCCTAGGAAAAAAATGCCTTCTATATTTTTTTCCTATTTTTTGTGGAGTATTTTTTTCTTTTCCCTAGGAGAAAATGCCTTCTTTTTTTTTTCCTGCTTTTCCTGGAATATGTGTTTCTTTTTTCAAGGAAAAAAATGCCTTCTCTATTTTTTTTCATATTTTTTGTGGAGTATGTTTTTTTTTGTTTTGTTTTCCCTAGGAGAAAATGCCTTCTCCTATTTTTTTTTCCTACTTTTCCTGGAGCACGTTTTTTTTTTTTCCTAGCTAGAGTTGATTGGACTCTAAAATCTGTTGAATTCTTTTCCCCCAGCAGGTTAGAGTCAGTTTTTGCTTGCTGCATGCAAGCAAAATCAGCGATGCATTTCGCGCTCTCTCAGCGCGCGAGAGAGAGAGAGCGCGAGAGGGAAGAGGGTCAGAGGGAGAAGCAGACTCCCTGCCGAGCAGGGAGCCCGATGCGGGACTCGATCCCGGGACTCCGGGATCATGACCTGAGCCGAAGGCAGTCGCTTAACCGACTGAGCCACCCAGGCACCCGCCCATTCATCTTCTATAGCAAGGGAGTCACCTGCGTCTGAAATTTTTAAGAAGCGGTCGGTGACGTGCGGGTTTTGGGGGAGCTGGGGATGCCTTGTGAAGTCTTTCCTTGTCTGTTTGTCCTTGGCAGTTCAGTGGAGTCTTCTGGAAAAGTAGGAGCTTGACTGCAAATGCAAATCCTCGACGTTCCCAGCAGGAGGACAAGACTCGCCTGCTGCATCCTCCCAAGAAACACGTGCACTGGGGTAGCGGTGGCCACGGTGGAATCCAGCCCCGTCCTGCCCACGCCTGTGCTCACGTTGAGACTCTTTGTTTAGACCTTGAGATGTGTTGTGCCCATTTGCACCATGCTGGGTAGACAAGGGATACTAACGCCGAGTGTTGCGCCCTGACAGGGGAATTTTGCTCCCCCTGTCCATGGCCTTTAAGGGTTTCCCCGTGGGGTGTGAAAGGCCGATTGTGCATCACAAAGTCATTCCAGTACCGACCCCACTGAAGCTTCCCCACCCGGAACTCTGGGCCGTTTACCAATTAAGATGTGAGTCAAACAGAACCAGCCCTGGCACTGACCCTCGGATATGGTGAGATAAGCGTTTCATTAGTGTCCTCCAAATGTCCTTCATTGGGTAGTATTTTTTTTTCACACCAGACTAATAAAAAAGAAATTAGAAACCAAGTACTTTTTACTTTAATGTTTTACCATGGGCTGACATCAGTTTAAAGAAGGCTGTGGAAACTAGTGGAATGGACCCTGTGGTCTCTTTTCTGGGGCTGCAGGACAAACAATCAACCCATGTGTATCCCCTGCATTTTTGGGATTTTCTTTCTCTGCCTACTTCCCTCCACTGGTCTTAGTACATTGGGGACAAGGACTTCTCAGCATTCAGATACTCCCCTGCATTGCATACTTCTTTGCATGCAGATACTCCCCTGAATCCAGATACTCCCTTGCATTCAGATACTGCCCTGCATCAGATACTCCTATAATTCAGATATTCCTCTGCATTAGATACTTCTCTATACTCAGAAAGTCCCCCGGCATTCACATACTCCCCTGCATGAGATACCCTCTTGCATCAGATATTACCCTGCATTCAGATACTCCCCTGCATCACATACTTCTCTGTATTTAGGTACTCCCTTGAATCAGATACTTCCTTGCATCCAGATACTCCCCTGAATCAGATACTCCTCTTCAGTTCAGCTACTCCCCTGAATCAGAAACTCCTCTACATTCAGATACTGCCCTCTTCTTCCATGTGGGTTTTTTTGTGGAAATGTGTTAACTGTAATGTCTTTACAAAATGTCTTAACTGCTTTGGTGTGAGAGCTTGCTTTACCTTTGGGGTAAAACTGCTTTGTGGCTCAGGAGCTCCTGCTATGTTTCTTAACAACTTGAAATGAACCAAAAGCATACTCTTCCTCCTTGACAAAAATGGCTTTGTTTAATTATTTCTGAGTTTTTGTATGAAGAAGTCTTAGTGTCACGGTTTTGAAATCAGGATTAGAAAATTTATGTAGGGGGACGCCACGGTGGCTCAGTCGTTAAGCATCTGCCTTAGGCTCAGGTCATGATCCCAGGGTCTTGGGATTGAGTCCCGCATCGGGCTCCTTGCTCAGCGGGGCGTCTGCTTCTCCCTCTCCCTCTGCCTGCCGCTCCCCCTGCTTGTGCTCTCTCTCTCTCTTTCTCTCTCCGACAAACCAATAAATAAATATAATCTTTTTTAAAAAAGTCCTGGGATCGAGCCCCGCATCGGGCTCCCTGCTCGGCGGGAAGCCTGCTTCTCCCTCTCCCACTGCCCCTGCTTGTGTTCCCTCTCTCGCTGTGTCTCTCTCTGTCAAATAAATAAATAAAATCTTTGAAAAAAAGAAAGAAAATTTATGTAGGCTAGCGGGAGACAGTAACACAGAGGGTTTAAACCTGGGTCATAATGTATTTAGCCAAACAACATGAGCTGATATTGTACATTTGTCCGAGTGTGTGTGTGTGTACATTTATTGTCTGAAGTCAGCTTTGTTAGGATATGTGTGTGTGTGTGTGTGTGTGTGTGTGTGTGTGAGATTGTTGATGGGCACTGCCTAATTGTCCTCCACAAAAGTTGTGCAAATCTATGGTGTTCCCAGTGATGTCTCAGCTGTCCTCAAATAGCCTTGCAAACGTTATGGGCCTTGCCAGCCTGTTGAAAACATGGTATCGAATCAACGGTTTTCCATTACATTTCTCTCAACACAGGTGGGACTGGGAATGTGTGTGTGGAAAATCCATGTTCGCTCCATTCTGAATATGCCCTTTGTCCGTTTTTACATGCCTCATTGTTCCTGCTGTTATTGATCTATGGGAACTCTTTACATATTAAAGGCACTGCCATTTTTTTGACTCTGAAATAGGCAGCCAATAAGCTTTTTCACTTTATTTTTAGCCTTTTAACTGAAGTGATGTTTTCTCCATTCATTTTTATCATTTTTATGTAGTGAAATTACTTAATGGTTTCTGGGCATGCTGTTAGAAAGACATCAATCTTACTAACATTTTTTTCTTTTAAACATCAGGGGACAAATGGGTGGCCCAGTCGGTGGAGCATGAGTTTCTTGATCTCACGGTTGTGAGTTCAAGCCCCATGTTGGGTGTAGAGATTTACTTAAAAATAAAATCTTTAAAACCTCTCCCAAAACCTCATATTCTGTTCCAACACTTTTATGGTTTTTTTTTTTTTTTTTTTTACATTCAAATACTTGATTCCCTAGAGATGCATGTTTGTATAGGGATGAGGAAGAGATTCTGCTATGCAATTCCCACCCTCTGTGTAGGGTATCATGCTATTATTCCCAAACCATGTCCCTAATATATATGTGTAATCATGTGAGAATATCCTTCTTTATGTCTAAAAAAATAAAAAAAGAGAATATCGCTCTTTAGAGCTTTCACCTGGAGTGGGTATTAAATTGAATTAAGTGCTTTTTCAGGATCTGTGGGGATGATCGTAGGGTTTTCCGGTTTATTCTATGAATATAATGAATTCAGGATGATTACATGCATGATCATACCTAATGTGATGTAGAAACATCCTGTTGTCCTTGACTTGGGTCTTATTTGGTGGCGGGCTTGTCATTTGGTTTGGGTTATTGTGTCCATATTCAAGAGGGACCTTGCTCTGTGTTCTGTGTTTGCATGATTTCCATCGATTCTGATAGACTTTCTTCTTTTCATCGTGAGAAATTGGTTTGACTGGAGCTACCTGGGCCTTGTGTGTATGTGTGTGTAGAGGGGATAAGTGATTTCAGTCTTTTGTTTCTTTCTTAGGGAAACAGAGATTTATAATTAAAAAAAAAAACTTTATTTCCACTTCTTCATTTGAAAATCATCCACGTTTCCTGAGTTTTCAAAATGTCACCACGTAGATTTGAACACAGAATTTCCTTCTAATTGTTCACTGTGCTCCGGGTCTGTGGGGAACTCTATGTCCTTGTGATTTTGTATTGTTATTATGTTTCTGGTTTCGGTTCTCGAATAATGGTTGGGTGATAAGCTTCACCGTTTCCGCGCTTTTCATTCGTGGTCCCGGTTGTTGGCGTTCTTTGGGTTTATCTGCCCTCCATGCAGACGCGCCTTGAGTCGAACGCTAATTCCCATATGCTTTCTCATCCTTTCCTATGCAATATTGTAAATATTCCAGGCTCTGGCTTTTCCTCTGAGCTCAAGGGTAGACACGGATCATTCCTATTTCTATTTTCCAGAGAGTCGCCATTTCCGGTTTTTTTTCTTTCTTGTCAACTCAACGGTTTTAAAAGGTTTTTTGTTGGTTTTGTTTTTTAACGTCCACGTGATGTTTTTGTGTTTTCTGCTTTCTTGGATGTGGTCACCAGTCTCCCGGTTTGATTGCCGTGTGCAACCAGAATGTTGCCTATATATCATTTCTGCCTTCTTTCTCCCCCCTCCAGTGGATTGAAGCTTTTCTTTCTGAGGAAGTTCCCTGAACGTGGAGACACACGTGGATTCTCAGCGTTGAAGGTATAGAGGATGTGAACGTGAAATCCACCTTATCAGCTGTCTCTTCAGGCATCTGTGTGTGTTCTGCATGAGCTGTTTAGGCTGAGACAGGTGTGGGTAGCCACGAGTGTCTGACAAGGGAATCGGCATGCGTCGTTATGCAGCTCAGGGGATGCCCATGTGTGGCAGACATGACTTGTGCACACACCCCGGTTTAAGGTCAAGCCGGCTTCCCGGGGGCTGGCTCCTCCTTTCCTGTTCTGCCCGTCCCCTTCTGTTCTCACACCCACCTTCCCGGGCACATGGTGGTTTGCAGGCGTAGCAAATGCATCAGTTTCCTCTCTCTCTGCTCCCAGGAGCCAACTTGGCATCCCTGCCTTGCATCTTGCATGCTTAGCTGCCGGAGGGAGGAACGTGGTCTGAGGTCTCACTCTGGAGGTTGGCGTCCCTCTAGGCAGTTCTGGGCTCCTCTACCTCCCCGTGATTTCTTTGCTGGCTGCCTGAAGGTCCCCTGACACCTGCAGCCCTTTGCTTTTTTATTGTTAACCTGGGGCGATTGAAACAGGTGTTTTATATTCTGTGCACCTTTTTGTCCTTATACCCAACTCTGTTGAGATCGAGGGAGGCTCTGGACACCCCTTCATCCACGTGGGAGCTCCCCCACCTCAGCAGGTTTGCATGGGGGTCGTTTAGCCCCTTCGTCTGCTGCAGAGGGCCAACGTTGGAAGCAAAAACACTCACGTCTGTCTTGCATGTAGCATGCTCGTGATATTGCACCACCAACCACCTCCGTCTGGTTCCTAGTTATTTTTGTCACCCCCAAAGGAAACTGTCATGTACTGGTTTCCTGGGGCGGCCATAACCGAGCACCACCAACGGGGAGGAGGGGTGCTTAAATCACAGAAGTGTGTTGCCTCCTGGTTCTGGAGATCAAAAGTCCGAGACCAAGGTGTGGACAGCCCTGGTCCGTGCTGCAGCCTCCAAGGGACAGTCTGCTCCA